>NW_024883626.1:0-61909 GCF_019059575.1 Amphibalanus amphitrite
ACGAGACAACAGAACGTATGAATATCAGTTTACAATACGTACTTATTCAAACTTATAACAGACTCTCCGTATAGACGACACAAAGCGCTTCAATGATCACCTCGCTGTAGAAGATACACGCAGCGCCCCTCACCAGCGCTCGGAACAGACTGAAGGCGCCGGCTCACCGGCCGGCTGCCGATCGCGGTTGAGAATTAGAGCTGCCAGATTTCCAATGGAAGCAAGCACAGTTCCCGAATGTTCTGTTACGAGAAGTAATCGAGACGCTAGAATTATGTATCCAGTGCAGACTTTAAGAAAACTAATGGGCTGAGCAGCCGTTTTTGAAGAACTTGGCATACTATGTGTCCGTGTTGTAATTGATAACATTGATAATCTGGCAGCTCTAATACGTCAGCTGATAGGACCTAATTATCGTGGTCGGCCGCAACTGGCCCATTCTGCCGGCGACTTCAGTTTGTTCTAAGCACTGGTGAAGGGCGGTGCATGTATCTTCTACAGCGAGGTGATCATTGAAGCGTTTTGTGTCGTCTGTACGGCAAGTCTCTTATAAGTTTGAATAAGTATGTATTGAAAACTGATATTCAATACTTTCACTTGTGTCGTTGCTGCCTTTGTCTTTTTATTCTTTCTAGAATCTTCAGCCTTTCTTTAACATCCCTTGTCGTGAAATATAATAATGATAAGTTACGATATAAAACTGACATAAATAAACCAAAGACAAAGCCAGCAACGAGATAACAGAACGTATTGAATATCAGTTTACAATACATACTTATTCAACTTTATAACAGACTTGCCGTATAGACGACACAAAGCGCTTCAATGATCACCTCGCTGTAGAAAATACACGCAGCGCCCCTCACCAGCGCTCGGAACAGACTGAAGCAGGGGGCGTCGAAGTCTAGTTCCTACCAAACTGGCACTCCCATGCCTACGTCACCACGAGGACGCCCGAGGGCATTTACATGTTGAAGATAGGGAAATTGCCATAGTTTAGAGCCGCCTGGAGGGCAACCTTGAGATAGATGATAATGTAAATGTGTGCTTATATGATCATCAACATGTTATTTATCCAAATCCAGGGCCAATTAATCGATATCTTGTCACGTTTTCCAGTGGTGATGCGCTAACTTTCGTGGTTCTTGCAGCCAATAAGGGTGCTTCATAGTGGGATTCAGCCGCATTATCGACTTTAATGCCATAAACCGCCACGGAACATATGATTTGCAGCTCCCTGGCGTGATAGCTGCCAGTAGGGCTCCGGAGTCGGAGTCATGAAGTCGGTCGGAGTTGACAGTTCTGACCTGAGTCGTCGAGTCGGAGTCAGAGTCGATTTTAAAAGCAGGAGTCTGAGTCAGTCACCGAAATTCGATCCCCTCCGCAGACCTATCAGTGTTCCGTAGTCGGAGTTGTAGTCGGTCCGAATCGACAGTTCTGACCAGAGTCAGAGTCAGAGTCGATTTTGAAAGCCAGAGTCGGAGTCGGAGTCACCAAAAATCCATTGCCTCCGCAGACCTGCTAGGGCTGTGGAGTCGGAGTCGGTCAGAGCCAACATTTGAAATCAAAGTCATAGTTGATTTTTGAAAGTCTGAGTCAGAGTCGGAGTCATCAAGAAACCCATGGACGATCCGCAGTGCCATGCAGTAGGTAAGGGCGCTGCCGATCGATGCTCTGAATTGCCAATGATTTATGAATTGAATGAATAGATGGCAATAAATTAGGTACCTTCTATTATTCATCCCTTGCCACTTGGAGGACTTACTTTCAGTAGAAAAAGACGCATTATTTGTTTGTTTATTTATTGACAAATATTTTTTGAGCAGTTAGGGATACAGACACAAAACACAATTATAGCACCTCGCTGGTGCAAATCATTGCTAGATAGATACTGAAATGTGTTGCCATTGAAGAATCTACTGATTTTCCTGGCGGCTCTCGTTTTCAAGTAACAAATGGTCTTGTAAGATCTCTTGATTGCTCACCGTCTGGCGTCTAGTTCAAAGGTTTTCTGAAAGCTAATCAAACGTTACCATGGCTACTCTTCATGGCATAGCGCTTGCTGGTTCTGGGTTCTTAATTGGTGGTTCTTGCGTCTGATCCTGTTGCTTCATCTTCCATCACATCACATTAAATTTCTAATGGAACAGACACTTCTACCTTTTATTTCACAATCAGTCGACTTGTATTTACCCATGTGGCCTGCTGGCCCTTTTATTTCCACGATAGAATCTACCAATTATTGAAAAAGCCTCGGATAAAAAAGCAAGAAAAGTATGTCAAGTTAAATAATTGCGACGGTCCTAGAAAACCAGATAAAAATATCAAAAAGCTTGTCCATCTCACTTCCCTCACTTCATAACAAAAAACACGCAGCAAAACATGCGAAAGAGTCCTTAGCAACGCCTTAGCAACGTACTTGTCTGAAGTGCGCAATATGTGTCGCATCTGGAAAATTTAGTAGCTACTTGATTATTCAACTAGAGTTGGACTATATAAGCTAGGCTTTTATATAGAAAATAAGTGTTTGCTTATTGAATTTATAGCAACTGGTTGCTTAACTTCAAAATAATGATTTATTACAGAAAAAGCTTGTTTGCGACATATTTGTAAAGAAACAACGGAAATAGCTTTGACTCGTACGCTATTCTAGTACATTTTGGTAGAAAACTTCGTCCAACCTTATGTTTTAGGGCCTTGGACTGAAGGCGCCGGCTCACCAGTCGGCTGCCGATCGCGGTTGAGAATTAGAGCTGCCAGATTTCCAATGGAAGCAAGCACAGTTACCGAATGTTCTGTTACGAGAAGTAATCGAGACGCTTGAATTATGTATCCAGTGCACATTTTAAGAAGACTAATGGGCTGAACAGCCGTTTTTAAAGAGCTTGCATACCATGTGTCCGTGTTGTAATTGATAACATTGATAATCTGGCAGCTCTAATACGTCAGCTGATAGGACCTAATTATCGTGGTCGGCCGTAACTGGCCCATTCTGCCGGCGAATTCAGTTTGTTCTGAGCACTGGTGAGGGGCACTTCGTGTATCTTCTACAGCGAGGTGATCATTGAAGCGTTTTGTGTCGTCTGTACGGCAAGTCTGTTATAAGTTTGAATAAGTATGTATTGAAAACTGATATTCAATAATTTCACTTGTGTCGTTGCTGCCTTTGTCTTTATTCTGTCTAGAATCTTCAGTCTTTTCTTTAACATCCCTTGTGAAATATAATAATGATAAGTTACGTTATTTAAAACCGACATGAATAAACCAAAGACAAAGCCAGCAACGAGACAACAGAACGTATTGAATATCAGTTAACAATGCATACTTATTCAAACTTATAACAGACTTGCCGTATAGACGACACAAAGCGCTTCAATGATCACCTCGCTGTAGAAAATACACGCAGCGCCCCTCACCAGCGCTCGGAACAGACTGAAGGCGCCGGCTCACCAGTCGGCTGCCGATCGCGGTTGAGAATTAAAGCTGCCAGATTTCCAATGGAAGCAAGCACAGTTCCCGAATGTTCTGTTACGAGAAATAATCGAGACGCTAGAATTATGTATCCAGTGCAGATTTTAGGAAGACTGATGGGCTGAACAGCCGTTTTTAAAGAATTTGGCATACCATGTGTCCGTGTTGTAATTGATAACATTGATAATCTGGCAGCTCTAATGCGTCAGCTGATAGGACCTAATTATCTTGGTCGGCCGCAACTGGCCCATTCTGCCGGCGACTTCAGTTTGTTCTGAGCACTGGTGAGGGTCGCTGCGTGTATCTTCTACAGCGAGGTGATCATTGAAGCGCTTTGTGTCGTCTATACGGCAAGTCTGTTATAAGTTTGAATAAGTATGCATTGTAAACTGATATTCAATACGTTCTGTTGTCTCGTTGCTGGCTTTGTCTTTGGTTTATTTATGTCGGTTTTGAATAACGTAACTTATCATTATTATATTTCATGACAAGGGATGTTAAAGGAAAGACTGAAGATTCTAGTGCAATGATTGTTACAATTGTTTTTAAAATCTTGCACATGGCAGATTTATTATCGCTTAATCTCGTGACAAAAAATCGGATACACATAAAAAGACAAACGCAGCAACGACACAAGTGAAGTATTGAATACTAGTTTACTGAACATACTTATTCAAACTTATAACAGACTTGCCGTACAGACGACACAAAACGCTTCAATGATCACCTCGCTGTAGAAGATACACGCAGTGCCCCTCACCAGTGCTCAGAACAAACTGAATTCGCCGGCAGAATGGGCCAGTTGCGGCCGACCACGATAATTAGGTCCTATCAGCTGACGTATTAGAGCTGCCAGATTATCAATGTTATCAATTACAACACGGACACATGGTATGCCAAATTCTTTAAAAACGGTTGTTCAGCCCATCAGTCTTCCTAAAATGTGCACTGGATACATAATTCTAGCGTCTCGATAACTTCTCGTAACAGAACATTCGGGAACTGTGCTTGCTTCCATTGGAAATCTGGCAGCTCTAATTCTCAACCGCGATCGCCAGCCGGCCGGTGAGCCGGCGCCTTTAGTCTGTTCCGAGCGCTGGTGAGGGGCGCTGCGTGTATCTTCTACAGCGAGGTGATCATTGAAGACCTTTGTGTCGTCTGTACGGCAAGGCTGTTATAATTTTGAATAAGTATGTTCAGTGAACTACTATTCAATACTTTCACTTGTGTCGTTGCTGGTTTTGTCTTATTATTCTGTATAGAATCTTCAGTCTTTTCTCTAACATCCCTTGTGAAATATAATAATGATAAGTTACGTTATTTAAAACCGACAAAATAAACCAAAGACAAAGCCAGCAACGAGACAACAGAACGTATTGAATATCAGTTTACAATACGTACTTATTCAAACTTATAACAGACTCTCCGTATAGACGACACAAAGCGCTTCAATGATCACCTCGCTGTAGAAGATACACGCAGCGCCCCTCACCAGCGCTCGGAACAGACTGAAGGCGCCGGCTCACCGGCCGGCTGCCGATCGCGGTTGAGAATTAGAGCTGCCAGATTTCCAATGGAAGCAAGCACAGTTCCCGAATGTTCTGTTACGAGAAGTAATCGAGACGCTAGAATTATGTATCCAGTGCAGACTTTAAGAAAACTAATGGGCTGAGCAGCCGTTTTGAAGAACTTGGCATACTATGTGTCCGTGTTGTAATTGATAACATCGATAATCTGGCAGCTCTAATACGTCAGCTGATAGGACCTAATTATCGTGGTCGGCCGCAACTGGCCCATTCTGCCGGCGACTTCAGTCTGTTCTAAGCACTGGTGAAGGGCGGTGCATGTATCTTCTACAGCGAGGTGATCATTGAAGCGTTTTGTGTCGTCTGTACGGCAAGTCTCTTATAAGTTTGAATAAGTATGTATTGAAAACTGATATTCAATACTTTCACTTGTGTCGTTGCTGCCTTTGTCTTTTTATTCTTTCTAGAATCTTCAGCCTTTTCTTTAACATCCCTTGTCGTGAAATATAATAATGATAAGTTACGTTATATAAAACTGACATAAATAAACCAAAGACAAAGCCAGCAACGAGATAACAGAACGTATTGAATATCAGTTTACAATACATACTTATTCAACTTTATAACAGACTTGCCGTATAGACGACACAAAGCGCTTCAATGATCACCTCGCTGTAGAAAATACACGCAGCGCCCCTCACCAGCGCTCGGAACAGACTGAAGGCGCCGGCTCACCAGTCGGCTGCCGATCGCGGTTGAGAATTAGAGCTGCCAGATTTCCAATGGAAGCAAGCACAGTTACCGAATGTTCTGTTACGAGAAGTAATCGAGACGCTAGAATTATGTATCCAGTGCACATTTTAAGAAGACTAATGGGCTGAACAGCCGTTTTTAAAGAGCTTCGCATACCATGTGTCCGTGTTGTAATTGATAACATTGATAATCTGGCAGCTCTAATACGTCAGCTGATAGGACCTAATTATCGTGGTCGGCCGTAACTGGCCCATTCTGCCGGCGAATTCAGTTGTTCTGAGCACTGGTGAGGGGCACTTCGTGTATCTTCTACAGCGAGGTGATCATTGAAGCGTTTGTGTCGTCTGTACGGCAAGTCTGTTATAAGTTTGAATAAGTATGTTCAGTAAACTAGTATTCAATACTTCACTTGTGTCGTTGCTGCCTTTGTCTTTTTATTGTGTATCCGATTTTTTTGTCACGAGATTAAGCGATAATAAATCTGCCATGTGCAAGATTTTAAAAACAATTGTAAATCATTGCACTAGAATCTTCAGTCTTTCCTTTAACATCCCTTGTCATGAAATATAATAATGATAAATTACGTTATTTAAAACCGACATAAATAAACCAAAGACAAACCCAGCAACGAGACAACAGAACGTATTGAATATCAGTTTACAATGCATACTTATTCAAACTTATAACAGACTTGCCGTATAGACGACACAAAGCGCTTCAATGATCACCTCGCTGTAGAAGATACACGCAGCGCCCCTCACCAGTGCTCAGAACAAACTGAATTCGCCGGCAGAATGGGCCAGTTACGGCCGACCACGATAATTAGGTCCTATCAGCTGACGTATTAGAGCTGCCAGATTATCAATGTTATCAATTACAACACGGACACATGGTATGCGAAGCTCTTTAAAAACGGCTGTTCAGCCCATTAGTCTTCTTAAAATGTGCACTGGATACATAATTCTAGCGTCTCGATTACTTCTCGTAACAGAACATTCGGGAACTGTGCTTGCTTCCATTGGAAATCTGGCAGCTCTAATTCTCAACCGCGATCGCCAGCCGGCCGGTGAGCCGGCGCCTTCAGTCTGTTCCGAGCGCTGGTGAGGGGCGCTGCGTGTATCTTCTACAGCGAGGTGATCATTGAAGCCCTTTGTGTCGTCTGTACGACAAGGCTGTTATAATTTTGAATAAGTATGTTCAGTGAACTGCTATTCAATACTTTCACTTGTGTCGTTACTGCCTTTGTCTTTTTATTCTGTCTAGAATCTTCAGTCTTTTCTTTAACATCCCTTGTGAAATATAATAATGATAAGTTACGTTATTTAAAACCGACATAAATAAACCAAAGACAAAGCCAGCAACGAGACAACAGAACGTATTGAATATCAGTTTACAATACGTACTTATTCAAACTTATAACAAACTCTCCGTATAGACGACACAAAGCGCTTCAATGATCACCTCGCTGTAGAAAATACACGCAGCGCCCCTCACCAGCGCTCGGAACAGACTGAAGGCGCCGGCTCACCAGTCGGCTGCCGATCGCGGTTGAGAATTAGAGCTGCCAGATTTCCAATGGAAGCAAGCACAGTTCCCGAATGTTCTGTTACGAGAAGTAATCGAGACGCTTGAATTATGTATCCAGTGCACATTTTAAGAACACTAATGGGCTGAACAGCCGTTTTTAAAGAGCTTCGCATACCATGTGTCCGTGTTGTAATTGATAACATTGATTATCTGGCAGCTCTAATACGTCAGCTGATAGGACCTAATTATCGTGGTCGGCCGTAACTGGCCCATTCTGCCGGCGAATTCAGTTTGTTCTGAGCACTGGTGAGGGGCACTTCGTGTATCTTCTACAGCGAGGTGATCATTGAAGCGTTTTGTGTCGTCTGTACGGCAAGTCTGTTATAAGTTTGAATAAGTATGTATTGAAAACTGATATTCAATACTTTCACTTGTGTCGTTGCTGCCTTTGTCTTTTTATTCTGTCTAGAATCTTCAGTCTTTTCTTTAACATCCCTTGTGAAATATAATAATGATAAGTTACGTTATTTAAAACCGACATAAATAAACCAAAGACAAAGCCAGCAACGAGACCACAGAACGTATTGAATATCAGTTTACAATACGTACTTATTCAAACTTATAACAGACTCTCCGTATAGACGACACAAAGCGCTTCAATGATCACCTCGCTGTAGAAGATACACGCAGCGCCCCTCACCAGCGCTCGGAACAGACTGAAGGCGCCGGCTCACCGGCCGGCTGCCGATCGCGGTTGAGAATTAGAGCTGCCAGATTTCCAATGGAAGCAAGCATAGTTCCCGAATGTTCTGTTACGAGAAGTAATCGAGACGCTAGAATTATGTATCCAGTGCAGACTTTAAGAAAACTAATGGGCTGAGCAGCCGTTTTTGAAGAACTTGGCATACTATGTGTCCGTGTTGTAATTGATAACATTGATAATCTGGCAGCTCTAATAAGTCAGCTGATAGGACCTAATTATCGTGGTCGGCCGCAACTGGCCCATTCTGCCGGCGACTTCAGTTTGTTCTAAGCACTGGTGAAGGGCGGTGCGTGTATCTTCTACAGCGAGGTGATCATTGAAGCGCTTTGTGTCGTCTATACGGCAAGTCTGTTATAGGTTTGAATAAGTATGCATTGTAAACTGATATTCAATACGTTCTGTTGTCTCGTTGCTGGCTTTGTCTTTGGTTTATTTATGTCGGTTTTAAATAACGTAACTTATCATTATTATATTTCATGACAAGGGATGTTAAAGGAAAGACTGAAGATTCTAGTGCAATGATTGTTACAATTGTTTTTAAAATCTTGCACATGGCAGATTTATTATCGCTTAATCTCGTGACAAAAAATCGGATACACAATAAAAAGACAAAGACAGCAACGACACAAGTGAAGTATTGAATACTAGTTTACTGAACATACTTATTCAAACTTATAACAGACTTGCCGTACAGACGACACAAAACGCTTCAATGATCACCTCGCTGTAGAAGATACACGCAGTGCCCCTCACCAGTGCTCAGAACAAACTGAATTCGCCGGCAGAATGGGCCAGTTACGGCCGACCACGATAATTAGGTCCTATCAGCTGACGTATTAGAGCTGCCAGATTATCAATGTTATCAATTACAACACGGACACATGGTATGCGAAGCTCTTTAAAAACTGCTGTTCAGCCCTTTAGTCTTATTAAAATGTGCACTGGATACATAATTCAAGCGTCTCGATTACTTCTCGTAACAGAACATTCGGTAACTGTGCTTGCTTCCATTGAAAATCTGGCAGCTCTAATTCTCAACCGCGATCGCCAGCCGGCCGGTGAGCCGGCGCCTTCAGTTTGTTCCGAGCGCTGGTGAGGGGCGCTGCGTGTATCTTCTACAGCGAGGTGATCATTGAAGCCCTTTGTGTCGTCTGTACGGCAAGGCTGTTATAATTTTGAATAAGTATGTTCAGTGAACTGCTATTCAATCCTTTCACTTGTGCCGTTGCTGCCTTTGTCTTTTTATTCTGTCTAGAATCTTCAGTCTTTTCTTTAACATCCCTTGTGAAATATAATAATGATAAGTTACGTTATTTAAAACCGACATAAATAAACCAAAGACAAAGCCAGCAACGAGACAACAGAACGTATTGAATATCAGTTTACAATGCATACTTATTCAAACTTATAACAGACTTGCCGTATAGACGACACAAAGCGCTTCAATGATCACCTCGCTGTAGAAGATACACGCAGCGCCCCTCACCAGTGCTCAGAACAAACTGAAGTCGCCGGCAGAATGGGCCAGTTGCGGCCGACCACGATAATTAGGTCCTATCAGCTGACGTATTAGAGCTGCCAGATTATCAATGTTATCAATTACAACAGGGACACATGGTATGCCAAATTCTTTAAAAACGGCTGTTCAGCCCATCAGTCTTCCTAAAATCTGCACTGGATACATAATTCTAGCGTCTCGATTACTTCTCGTAACAGAACATTCGGGAACTGTGCTTGCTTCCATTGGAAATCTGGCAGCTCTAATTCTCAACCGCGATCGCCAGCCGGCCGGTGAGCCGGCGCCTTCAGTCTGTTCCGAGCGCTGGTGAGGGGCGCTGCGTGTATCTTCTACAGCGAGGTGATCATTGAAGCGTTTTGTGTCGTCTGTACGGCAAGTCTGTTATAAGTTTGAATAAGTATGTTCAGTAAACTAGTATTCAATACTTCACTTGTGTCGTTGCTGCCTTTGTCTTTTTATTGTGTATCCGATTTTTTTTGTCACGAGATTAAGCGATAATAAATCTGCCATGTGCAAGATTTTAAAAACAATTGTAACAATCATTGCACTAGAATCTTCAGTCTTTCCTTTAACATCCCTTGTCATGAAATATAATAATGATAAATTACGTTATTTAAAACCGACATAAATAAACCAAAGACAAACCCAGCAACGAGACAACAGAACGTATTGAATATCAGTTTACAATGCATACTTATTCAAACTTATAACAGACTTGCCGTATAGACGACACAAAGCGCTTCAATGATCACCTCGCTGTAGAAGATACACGCAGCGCCCCTCACCAGTGCTCAGAACAAACTGAATTCGCCGGCAGAATGGGCCAGTTACGGCCGACCACGATAATTAGGTCCTATCAGCTGACGTATTAGAGCTGCCAGATTATCAATGTTATCAATTACAACACGGACACATGGTATGCGAAGCTCTTTAAAAACGGCTGTTCAGCCCATTAGTCTTCTTAAAATGTGCACTGGATACATAATTCTAGCGTCTCGATTACTTCTCGTAACAGAACATTCGGGAACTGTGCTTGCTTCCATTGGAAATCTGGCAGCTCTAATTCTCAACCGCGATCGCCAGCCGGCCGGTGAGCCGGCGCCTTCAGTCTGTTCCGAGCGCTGGTGAGGGGCGCTGCGTGTATCTTCTACAGCGAGGTGATCATTGAAGCCCTTTGTGTCGTCTGTACGGCAAGGCTGTTATAATTTTGAATAAGTATGTTCAGTGAACTGCTATTCAATACTTTCACTTGTGTCGTTACTGCCTTTGTCTTTTTATTCTGTCTAGAATCTTCAGTCTTTTCTTTAACATCCCTTGTGAAATATAATAATGATAAGTTACGTTATTTAAAACCGACATAAATAAACCAAAGACAAAGCCAGCAACGAGACAACAGAACGTATTGAATATCAGTTTACAATACGTACTTATTCAAACTTATAACAAACTCTCCGTATAGACGACACAAAGCGCTTCAATGATCACCTCGCTGTAGAAAATACACGCAGCGCCCCTCACCAGCGCTCGGAACAGACTGAAGGCGCCGGCTCACCAGTCGGCTGCCGATCGCGGTTGAGAATTAGAGCTGCCAGATTTCCAATGGAAGCAAGCACAGTTCCCGAATGTTCTGTTACGAGAAGTAATCGAGACGCTTGAATTATGTATCCAGTGCACATTTTAAGAACACTAATGGGCTGAACAGCCGTTTTTTAAAGAGCTTCGCATACCATGTGTCCGTGTTGTAATTGATAACATTGATTATCTGGCAGCTCTAATACGTCAGCTGATAGGACCTAATTATCGTGGTCGGCCGTAACTGGCCCATTCTGCCGGCGAATTCAGTTTGTTCTGAGCACTGGTGAGGGGCACTTCGTGTATCTTCTACAGCGAGGTGATCATTGAAGCGTTTTGTGTCGTCTGTACGGCAAGTCTGTTATAAGTTTGAATAAGTATGTATTGAAAACTGATATTCAATACTTTCACTTGTGTCGTTGCTGCCTTTGTCTTTTTATTCTGTCTAGAATCTTCAGTCTTTTCTTTAACATCCCTTGTGAAATATAATAATGATAAGTTACGTTATTTAAAACCGACATAAATAAACCAAAGACAAAGCCAGCAACGAGACCACAGAACGTATTGAATATCAGTTTACAATACGTACTTATTCAAACTTATAACAGACTCTCCGTATAGACGACACAAAGCGCTTCAATGATCACCTCGCTGTAGAAGATACACGCAGCGCCCCTCACCAGCGCTCGGAACAGACTGAAGGCGCCGGCTCACCGGCCGGCTGCCGATCGCGGTTGAGAATTAGAGCTGCCAGATTTCCAATGGAAGCAAGCATAGTTCCCGAATGTTCTGTTACGAGAAGTAATCGAGACGCTAGAATTATGTATCCAGTGCAGACTTTAAGAAAACTAATGGGCTGAGCAGCCGTTTTTGAAGAACTTGGCATACTATGTGTCCGTGTTGTAATTGATAACATTGATAATCTGGCAGCTCTAATAAGTCAGCTGATAGGACCTAATTATCGTGGTCGGCCGCAACTGGCCCATTCTGCCGGCGACTTCAGTTTGTTCTAAGCACTGGTGAAGGGCGGTGCGTGTATCTTCTACAGCGAGGTGATCATTGAAGCGCTTTGTGTCGTCTATACGGCAAGTCTGTTATAGGTTTGAATAAGTATGCATTGTAAACTGATATTCAATACGTTCTGTTGTCTCGTTGCTGGCTTTGTCTTTGGTTTATTTATGTCGGTTTTAAATAACGTAACTTATCATTATTATATTTCATGACAAGGGATGTTAAAGGAAAGACTGAAGATTCTAGTGCAATGATTGTTACAATTGTTTTTAAAATCTTGCACATGGCAGATTTATTATCGCTTAATCTCGTGACAAAAAATCGGATACACAATAAAAAGACAAAGACAGCAACGACACAAGTGAAGTATTGAATACTAGTTAACTGAACATACTTATTCAAACTTATAACAGACTTGCCGTACAGACGACACAAAACGCTTCAATGATCACCTCGCTGTAGAAGATACACGCAGTGCCCCTCACCAGTGCTCAGAACAAACTGAATTCGCCGGCAGAATGGGCCAGTTACGGCCGACCACGATAATTAGGTCCTATCAGCTGACGTATTAGAGCTGCCAGATTATCAATGTTATCAATTACAACACGGACACATGGTATGCGAAGCTCTTTAAAAACTGCTGTTCAGCCCTTTAGTCTTATTAAAATGTGCACTGGATACATAATTCAAGCGTCTCGATTACTTCTCGTAACAGAACATTCGGTAACTGTGCTTGCTTCCATTGAAAATCTGGCAGCTCTAATTCTCAACCGCGATCGCCAGCCGGCCGGTGAGCCGGCGCCTTCAGTTTGTTCCGAGCGCTGGTGAGGGGCGCTGCGTGTATCTTCTACAGCGAGGTGATCATTGAAGCCCTTTGTGTCGTCTGTACGGCAAGGCTGTTATAATTTTGAATAAGTATGTTCAGTGAACTGCTATTCAATCCTTTCACTTGTGCCGTTGCTGCCTTTGTCTTTTTATTCTGTCTAGAATCTTCAGTCTTTTCTTTAACATCCCTTGTGAAATATAATAATGATAAGTTACGTTATTTAAAACCGACATAAATAAACCAAAGACAAAGCCAGCAACGAGACAACAGAACGTATTGAATATCAGTTTACAATGCATACTTATTCAAACTTATAACAGACTTGCCGTATAGACGACACAAAGCGCTTCAATGATCACCTCGCTGTAGAAGATACACGCAGCGCCCCTCACCAGTGCTCAGAACAAACTGAAGTCGCCGGCAGAATGGGCCAGTTGCGGCCGACCACGATAATTAGGTCCTATCAGCTGACGTATTAGAGCTGCCAGATTATCAATGTTATCAATTACAACAGGGACACATGGTATGCCAAATTCTTTAAAAACGGCTGTTCAGCCCATCAGTCTTCCTAAAATCTGCACTGGATACATAATTCTAGCGTCTCGATTACTTCTCGTAACAGAACATTCGGGAACTGTGCTTGCTTCCATTGGAAATCTGGCAGCTCTAATTCTCAACCGCGATCGCCAGCCGGCCGGTGAGCCGGCGCCTTCAGTCTGTTCCGAGCGCTGGTGAGGGGCGCTGCGTGTATCTTCTACAGCGAGGTGATCATTGAAGCGTTTTGTGTCGTCTGTACGGACTAATGGGCTGAACAGCCGTTTTTAAAGAGCTTTGCATACCATGTGTCCGTGTTGTAATTGATAACATTGATAATCTGGCAGCTCTAATACGTCAGCTGATAGGACCTAATTATCGTGGTCGGCCGTAACTGGCCCATTCTGCCGGCGAATTCAGTTTGTTCTGAGCACTGGTGAGGGGCACTTCGTGTATCTTCTACAGCGAGGTGATCATTGAAGCGTTTTGTGTCGTCTGTACGGCAAGTCTGTTATAAGTTTGAATAAGTATGTATTGAAAACTGATATTCAATAATTTCACTTGTGTCGTTGCTGCCTTTGTCTTTTTATTCTGTCTAGAATCTTCAGTCTTTTCTTTAACATCCCTTGTGAAATATAATAATGATAAGTTACGTTATTTAAAACCGACATGAATAAACCAAAGACAAAGCCAGCAACGAGACAACAGAACGTATTGAATATCAGTTAACAATGCATACTTATTCAAACTTATAACAGACTTGCCGTATAGACGACACAAAGCGCTTCAATGATCACCTCGCTGTAGAAAATACACGCAGCGCCCCTCACCAGCGCTCGGAACAGACTGAAGGCGCCGGCTCACCAGTCGGCTGCCGATCGCGGTTGAGAATTAAAGCTGCCAGATTTCCAATGGAAGCAAGCACAGTTCCCGAATGTTCTGTTACGAGAAATAATCGAGACGCTAGAATTATGTATCCAGTGCAGATTTTAGGAAGACTGATGGGCTGAACAGCCGTTTTTAAAGAATTTGGCATACCATGTGTCCGTGTTGTAATTGATAACATTGATAATCTGGCAGCTCTAATGCGTCAGCTGATAGGACCTAATTATCTTGGTCGGCCGCAACTGGCCCATTCTGCCGGCGACTTCAGTTTGTTCTGAGCACTGGTGAGGGTCGCTGCGTGTATCTTCTACAGCGAGGTGATCATTGAAGCGCTTTGTGTCGTCTATACGGCAAGTCTGTTATAAGTTTGAATAAGTATGCATTGTAAACTGATATTCAATACGTTCTGTTGTCTCGTTGCTGGCTTTGTCTTTGGTTTATTTATGTCGGTTTTGAATAACGTAACTTATCATTATTATATTTCATGACAAGGGATGTTAAAGGAAAGACTGAAGATTCTAGTGCAATGATTGTTACAATTGTTTTTAAAATCTTGCACATGGCAGATTTATTATCGCTTAATCTCGTGACAAAAAATCGGATACACAATAAAAAGACAAACGCAGCAACGACACAAGTGAAGTATTGAATATCAGTTTACAATGCATACTTATTCAAACTTATAACAGACTTGCCGTATAGACGACACAAAGCGCTTCAATGATCACCTCGCTGTAGAAGATACACGCAGCGCCCCTCACCAGTGCTCAGAACAAACTGAATTCGCCGGCAGAATGGGCCAGTTACGGCCGACCACGATAATTAGGTCCTATCAGCTGACGTATTAGAGCTGCCAGATTATCAATGTTATCAATTACAACACGGACACATGGTATGCGAAGCTCTTTAAAAACGGCTGTTCAGCCCATTAGTCTTCTTAAAATGTGCACTGGATACATAATTCTAGCGTCTCGATTACTTCTCGTAACAGAACATTCGGGAACTGTGCTTGCTTCCATTGGAAATCTGGCAGCTCTAATTCTCAACCGCGATCGCCAGCTGGCCGGTGAGCCGGCGCCTTCAGTCTGTTCCGAGCGCTGGTGAGGGGCGCTGCGTGTATCTTCTACAGCGAGGTGATCATTGAAGCCCTTTGTGTCGTCTGTACGGCAAGGCTGTTATAATTTTGAATAAGTATGTTCAGTGAACTGCTATTCAATACTTTCACTTGTGTCGTTACTGCCTTTGTCTTTTTATTCTGTCTAGAATCTTCAGTCTTTTCTTTAACATCCCTTGTGAAATATAATAATGATAAGTTACGTTATTTAAAACCGACATAAATAAACCAAAGACAAAGCCAGCAACGAGACAACAGAACGTATTGAATATCAGTTTACAATACGTACTTATTCAAACTTATAACAAACTCTCCGTATAGACGACACAAAGCGCTTCAATGATCACCTCGCTGTAGAAAATACACGCAGCGCCCCTCACCAGCGCTCGGAACAGACTGAAGGCGCCGGCTCACCAGTCGGCTGCCGATCGCGGTTGAGAATTAGAGCTGCCAGATTTCCAATGGAAGCAAGCACAGTTCCCGAATGTTCTGTTACGAGAAGTAATCGAGACGCTTGAATTATGTATCCAGTGCACATTTTAAGAACACTAATGGGCTGAACAGCCGTTTTTAAAGAGCTTCGCATACCATGTGTCCGTGTTGTAATTGATAACATTGATTATCTGGCAGCTCTAATACGTCAGCTGATAGGACCTAATTATCGTGGTCGGCCGTAACTGGCCCATTCTGCCGGCGAATTCAGTTTGTTCTGAGCACTGGTGAGGGGCACTTCGTGTATCTTCTACAGCGAGGTGATCATTGAAGCGTTTTGTGTCGTCTGTACGGCAAGTCTGTTATAAGTTTGAATAAGTATGTATTGAAAACTGATATTCAATACTTTCACTTGTGTCGTTGCTGCCTTTGTCTTTTTATTCTGTCTAGAATCTTCAGTCTTTTCTTTAACATCCCTTGTGAAATATAATAATGATAAGTTACGTTATTTAAAACCGACATAAATAAACCAAAGACAAAGCCAGCAACGAGACCACAGAACGTATTGAACATCAGTTTACAATACGTACTTATTCAAACTTATAACAGACTCTCCGTATAGACGACACAAAGCGCTTCAATGATCACCTCGCTGTAGAAGATACACGCAGCGCCCCTCACCAGCGCTCGGAACAGACTGAAGGCGCCGGCTCACCGGCCGGCTGCCGATCGCGGTTGAGAATTAGAGCTGCCAGATTTCCAATGGAAGCAAGCATAGTTCCCGAATGTTCTGTTACGAGAAGTAATCGAGACGCTAGAATTATGTATCCAGTGCAGACTTTAAGAAAACTAATGGGCTGAGCAGCCGTTTTTGAAGAACTTGGCATACTATGTGTCCGTGTTGTAATTGATAACATTGATAATCTGGCAGCTCTAATAAGTCAGCTGATAGGACCTAATTATCGTGGTCGGCCGCAACTTGCCCATTCTGCCGGCGACTTCAGTTTGTTCTAAGCACTGGTGAAGGGCGGTGCGTGTATCTTCTACAGCGAGGTGATCATTGAAGCGCTTTGTGTCGTCTATACGGCAAGTCTGTTATAGGTTTGAATAAGTATGCATTGTAAACTGATATTCAATACGTTCTGTTGTCTCGTTGCTGGCTTTGTCTTTGGTTTATTTATGTCGGTTTTAAATAACGTAACTTATCATTATTATATTTCATGACAAGGGATGTTAAAGGAAAGACTGAAGATTCTAGTGCAATGATTGTTACAATTGTTTTTAAAATCTTGCACATGGCAGATTTATTATCGCTTAATCTCGTGACAAAAAATCGGATACACAATAAAAAGACAAAGACAGCAACGACACAAGTGAAGTATTGAATACTAGTTTACTGAACATACTTATTCAAACTTATAACAGACTTGCCGTACAGACGACACAAAACGCTTCAATGATCACCTCGCTGTAGAAGATACACGCATTGCCCCTCACCAGTGCTCAGAACAAACTGAATTCGCCGGCAGAATGGGCCAGTTACGGCCGACCACGATAATTAGGTCCTATCAGCTGACGTATTAGAGCTGCCAGATTATCAATGTTATCAATTACAACACGGACACATGGTATGCGAAGCTCTTTAAAAACTGCTGTTCAGCCCTTTAGTCTTATTAAAATGTGCACTGGATACATAATTCAAGCGTCTCGATTACTTCTCGTAACAGAACATTCGGTAACTGTGCTTGCTTCCATTGAAAATCTGGCAGCTCTAATTCTCAACCGCGATCGCCAGCCGGCCGGTGAGCCGGCGCCTTCAGTTTGTTCCGAGCGCTGGTGAGGGGCGCTGCGTGTATCTTCTACAGCGAGGTGATCATTGAAGCCCTTTGTGTCGTCTGTACGGCAAGGCTGTTATAATTTTGAATAAGTATGTTCAGTGAACTGCTATTCAATCCTTTCACTTGTGCCGTTGCTGCCTTTGTCTTTTTATTCTGTCTAGAATCTTCAGTCTTTTCTTTAACATCCCTTGTGAAATATAATAATGATAAGTTACGTTATTTAAAACCGACATAAATAAACCAAAGACAAAGCCAGCAACGAGACAACAGAACGTATTGAATATCAGTTTACAATGCATACTTATTCAAACTTATAACAGACTTGCCGTATAGACGACACAAAGCGCTTCAATGATCACCTCGCTGTAGAAGATACACGCAGCGCCCCTCACCAGTGCTCAGAACAAACTGAAGTCGCCGGCAGAATGGGCCAGTTGCGGCCGACCACGATAATTAGGTCCTATCAGCTGACGTATTAGAGCTGCCAGATTATCAATGTTATCAATTACAACAGGGACACATGGTATGCCAAATTCTTTAAAAACGGCTGTTCAGCCCATCAGTCTTCCTAAAATCTGCACTGGATACATAATTCTAGCGTCTCGATTACTTCTCGTAACAGAACATTCGGGAACTGTGCTTGCTTCCATTGGAAATCTGGCAGCTCTAATTCTCAACCGCGATCGCCAGCCGGCCGGTGAGCCGGCGCCTTCAGTCTGTTCCGAGCGCTGGTGAGGGGCGCTGCGTGTATCTTCTACAGCGAGGTGATCATTGAAGCGTTTTGTGTCGTCTGTACGGACTAATGGGCTGAACAGCCGTTTTAAAGAGCTTTGCATACCATGTGTCCGTGTTGTAATTGATAACATTGATAATCTGGCAGCTCTAATACGTCAGCTGATAGGACCTAATTATCGTGGTCGGCCGTAACTGGCCCATTCTGCCGGCGAATTCAGTTTGTTCTGAGCACTGGTGAGGGGCACTTCGTGTATCTTCTACAGCGAGGTGATCATTGAAGCGTTTTGTGTCGTCTGTACGGCAAGTCTGTTATAAGTTTGAATAAGTATGTATTGAAAACTGATATTCAATAATTTCACTTGTGTCGTTGCTGCCTTTGTCTTTTTATTCTGTCTAGAATCTTCAGTCTTTTCTTTAACATCCCTTGTGAAATATAATAATGATAAGTTACGTTATTTAAAACCGACATGAATAAACCAAAGACAAAGCCAGCAACGAGACAACAGAACGTATTGAATATCAGTTAACAATGCATACTTATTCAACTTATAACAGACTTGCCGTATAGACGACACAAAGCGCTTCAATGATCACCTCGCTGTAGAAAATACACGCAGCGCCCCTCACCAGCGCTCGGAACAGACTGAAGGCGCCGGCTCACCAGTCGGCTGCCGATCGCGGTTGAGAATTAAAGCTGCCAGATTTCCAATGGAAGCAAGCACAGTTCCCGAATGTTCTGTTACGAGAAATAATCGAGACGCTAGAATTATGTATCCAGTGCAGATTTTAGGAAGACTGATGGGCTGAACAGCCGTTTTTAAAGAATTTGGCATACCATGTGTCCGTGTTGTAATTGATAACATTGATAATCTGGCAGCTCTAATGCGTCAGCTGATAGGACCTAATTATCTTGGTCGGCCGCAACTGGCCCATTCTGCCGGCGACTTCAGTTTGTTCTGAGCACTGGTGAGGGTCGCTGCGTGTATCTTCTACAGCGAGGTGATCATTGAAGCGCTTTGTGTCGTCTATACGGCAAGTCTGTTATAAGTTTGAATAAGTATGCATTGTAAACTGATATTCAATACGTTCTGTTGTCTCGTTGCTGGCTTTGTCTTTGGTTTATTTATGTCGGTTTTGAATAACGTAACTTATCATTATTATATTTCATGACAAGGGATGTTAAAGGAAAGACTGAAGATTCTAGTGCAATGATTGTTACAATTGTTTTTAAAATCTTGCACATGGCAGATTTATTATCGCTTAATCTCGTGACAAAAAATCGGATACACAATAAAAAGACAAACGCAGCAACGACACAAGTGAAGTATTGAATATCAGTTTACAATGCATACTTATTCAAACTTATAACAGACTTGCCGTATAGACGACACAAAGCGCTTCAATGATCACCTCGCTGTAGAAGATACACGCAGCGCCCCTCACCAGTGCTCAGAACAAACTGAATTCGCCGGCAGAATGGGCCAGTTACGGCCGACCACGATAATTAGGTCCTATCAGCTGACGTATTAGAGCTGCCAGATTATCAATGTTATCAATTACAACACGGACACATGGTATGCGAAGCTCTTTAAAAACGGCTGTTCAGCCCATTAGTCTTCTTAAAATGTGCACTGGATACATAATTCTAGCGTCTCGATTACTTCTCGTAACAGAACATTCGGGAACTGTGCTTGCTTCCATTGGAAATCTGGCAGCTCTAATTCTCAACCGCGATCGCCAGCTGGCCGGTGAGCCGGCGCCTTCAGTCTGTTCCGAGCGCTGGTGAGGGGCGCTGCGTGTATCTTCTACAGCGAGGTGATCATTGAAGCCCTTTGTGTCGTCTGTACGGCAAGGCTGTTATAATTTTGAATAAGTATGTTCAGTGAACTGCTATTCAATACTTTCACTTGTGTCGTTACTGCCTTTGTCTTTTTATTCTGTCTAGAATCTTCAGTCTTTTCTTTAACATCCCTTGTGAAATATAATAATGATAAGTTACGTTATTTAAAACCGACATAAATAAACCAAAGACAAAGCCAGCAACGAGACAACAGAACGTATTGAATATCAGTTTACAATACGTACTTATTCAAACTTATAACAAACTCTCCGTATAGACGACACAAAGCGCTTCAATGATCACCTCGCTGTAGAAAATACACGCAGCGCCCCTCACCAGCGCTCGGAACAGACTGAAGGCGCCGGCTCACCAGTCGGCTGCCGATCGCGGTTGAGAATTAGAGCTGCCAGATTTCCAATGGAAGCAAGCACAGTTCCCGAATGTTCTGTTACGAGAAGTAATCGAGACGCTTGAATTATGTATCCAGTGCACATTTTAAGAACACTAATGGGCTGAACAGCCGTTTTTAAAGAGCTTCGCATACCATGTGTCCGTGTTGTAATTGATAACATTGATTATCTGGCAGCTCTAATACGTCAGCTGATAGGACCTAATTATCGTGGTCGGCCGTAACTGGCCCATTCTGCCGGCGAATTCAGTTTGTTCTGAGCACTGGTGAGGGGCACTTCGTGTATCTTCTACAGCGAGGTGATCATTGAAGCGTTTTGTGTCGTCTGTACGGCAAGTCTGTTATAAGTTTGAATAAGTATGTATTGAAAACTGATATTCAATACTTTCACTTGTGTCGTTGCTGCCTTTGTCTTTTTATTCTGTCTAGAATCTTCAGTCTTTTCTTTAACATCCCTTGTGAAATATAATAATGATAAGTTACGTTATTTAAAACCGACATAAATAAACCAAAGACAAAGCCAGCAACGAGACCACAGAACGTATTGAACATCAGTTTACAATACGTACTTATTCAAACTTATAACAGACTCTCCGTATAGACGACACAAAGCGCTTCAATGATCACCTCGCTGTAGAAGATACACGCAGCGCCCCTCACCAGCGCTCGGAACAGACTGAAGGCGCCGGCTCACCGGCCGGCTGCCGATCGCGGTTGAGAATTAGAGCTGCCAGATTTCCAATGGAAGCAAGCATAGTTCCCGAATGTTCTGTTACGAGAAGTAATCGAGACGCTAGAATTATGTATCCAGTGCAGACTTTAAGAAAACTAATGGGCTGAGCAGCCGTTTTTGAAGAACTTGGCATACTATGTGTCCGTGTTGTAATTGATAACATTGATAATCTGGCAGCTCTAATAAGTCAGCTGATAGGACCTAATTATCGTGGTCGGCCGCAACTTGCCCATTCTGCCGGCGACTTCAGTTTGTTCTAAGCACTGGTGAAGGGCGGTGCGTGTATCTTCTACAGCGAGGTGATCATTGAAGCGCTTTGTGTCGTCTATACGGCAAGTCTGTTATAGGTTTGAATAAGTATGCATTGTAAACTGATATTCAATACGTTCTGTTGTCTCGTTGCTGGCTTTGTCTTTGGTTTATTTATGTCGGTTTTAAATAACGTAACTTATCATTATTATATTTCATGACAAGGGATGTTAAAGGAAAGACTGAAGATTCTAGTGCAATGATTGTTACAATTGTTTTTAAAATCTTGCACATGGCAGATTTATTATCGCTTAATCTCGTGACAAAAAATCGGATACACAATAAAAAGACAAAGACAGCAACGACACAAGTGAAGTATTGAATACTAGTTTACTGAACATACTTATTCAAACTTATAACAGACTTGCCGTACAGACGACACAAAACGCTTCAATGATCACCTCGCTGTAGAAGATACACGCATTGCCCCTCACCAGTGCTCAGAACAAACTGAATTCGCCGGCAGAATGGGCCAGTTACGGCCGACCACGATAATTAGGTCCTATCAGCTGACGTATTAGAGCTGCCAGATTATCAATGTTATCAATTACAACACGGACACATGGTATGCGAAGCTCTTTAAAAACTGCTGTTCAGCCCTTTAGTCTTATTAAAATGTGCACTGGATACATAATTCAAGCGTCTCGATTACTTCTCGTAACAGAACATTCGGTAACTGTGCTTGCTTTCATTGAAAATCTGGCAGCTCTAATTCTCAACCGCGATCGCCAGCCGGCCGGTGAGCCGGCGCCTTCAGTTTGTTCCGAGCGCTGGTGAGGGGCGCTGCGTGTATCTTCTACAGCGAGGTGATCATTGAAGCCCTTTGTGTCGTCTGTACGGCAAGGCTGTTATAATTTTGAATAAGTATGTTCAGTGAACTGCTATTCAATCCTTTCACTTGTGCCGTTGCTGCCTTTGTCTTTTTATTCTGTCTAGAATCTTCAGTCTTTTCTTTAACATCCCTTGTGAAATATAATAATGATAAGTTACGTTATTTAAAACCGACATAAATAAACCAAAGACAAAGCCAGCAACGAGACAACAGAACGTATTGAATATCAGTTTACAATGCATACTTATTCAAACTTATAACAGACTTGCCGTATAGACGACACAAAGCGCTTCAATGATCACCTCGCTGTAGAAGATACACGCAGCGCCCCTCACCAGTGCTCAGAACAAACTGAAGTCGCCGGCAGAATGGGCCAGTTGCGGCCGACCACGATAATTAGGTCCTATCAGCTGACGTATTAGAGCTGCCAGATTATCAATGTTATCAATTACAACAGGGACACATGGTATGCCAAATTCTTTAAAAACGGCTGTTCAGCCCATCAGTCTTCCTAAAATCTGCACTGGATACATAATTCTAGCGTCTCGATTACTTCTCGTAACAGAACATTCGGGAACTGTGCTTGCTTCCATTGGAAATCTGGCAGCTCTAATTCTCAACCGCGATCGCCAGCCGGCCGGTGAGCCGGCGCCTTCAGTCTGTTCCGAGCGCTGGTGAGGGGCGCTGCGTGTATCTTCTACAGCGAGGTGATCATTGAAGCGTTTTGTGTCGTCTGTACGGCAAGTGTCTTATAAGTTTGAATAAGTATGTATTGAAAACTGATATTCAATACTTTCACTTGTGTCGTTGCTGCCTTTGTCTTTTTATTCTTTCTAGAATCTTCAGTCTTTTTTTAAACATCCCTTGTCGTGAAATATAATAATGATAAGTTACGTTATATAAAACTGACATAAATAAACCAAAGACAAAGCCAGCAACGCGACAACAGAACGTATTGAATATCAGTTTACAATACATGCTTATTCAACTTTATAACAGACTTGCCGTATAGACGACACAAAGCGCTTCAATGATCACCTCGCTGTAGAAAATACACGCAGCGCCCCTCACCAGCGCTGGGAACAGACTGAAGGCGCCGGCTCACCAGTCGGCTGCGGATCGCGGTTGAGAATTAGAGCTGCCAGATTTCCAATGGAAGCAAGCACAGTTCCCGAATGTTCTGTTACGAGATGTAATCGAGACGCTAGAATTATGTATGCATTGCAGATTTTAAGAAGACTAATGGGCTGAACAGCCGTTTTTTAAGAACTTAGCATACCATGTGTCCGTGTTGTAATTGATAACATTGATAATCTGGCAGCTCTTATACGTCAGCTGATACGACCTAATTATCGTGGTCGGCTGCAACTGGCCAATTCTGCCGGCGAATTCAGTTTGTTATGAGCACTGGTGAAGGGCGGTGCGTGCATCTTCTACAGCGATATGATTGTTGTAGCGCTGTGTGTCATCTGTACGGCAAGGATGTTATAATTTTGAATAAGTATGTTCAGTGAACTGGTATTCAATACTTTCACTTGTGTAGTTGCTGCCTTTGTCTTTTTATTCTTTCTAGAATCTTCAGTCTTTTCTTTAACATCCCTTGTCGTGAAATATAATAATGATAAGTTACGTTATATAAAACCGACATAAATAAACCAAAGACAAAGCCAGCAACGAGACAACAGAACGTATTGAATATCAGTTTACAATACATACTTATTCAACTTTATAACAGATTTGCCGTATAGACGACACAAAGCGCTTCAATGATCACCTCGCTGTAGAAAATACACGCAGCGCCCCTCACCAGCGCTCGGAACAGACTGAAGGCGCCGGCTCACCAGTCGGCTGCCGATCGCGGTTGAGAATTAGAGATGCCAGATTTCCAATGGAAGCAAGCACAGTTACCGAATGTTCTGTTACGAGAAGTAATCGAGACGCTAGAATTATGTATCCAGTGCAGATTTTAAGAAGACTAATGGGCTGAACAGCCGTTTTTAAAGAGCTTCGCATACAATGTTTCCGTGTTGTAATTGATAACATTGATAATCTGGCAGCTCTAATACGTCAGCTGATAGGACCTAATTATCGTGGTCGGCCGTAACTGGCCCATTCTGCCGGCGAATTCAGTTTGTTCTGAGCACTGGTGAGGGGCACTGCGTGTATCTTCTACAGCGAGGTGATCATTGAAGCGTTTTGTGTCGTCTGTACGGCAAGTCTGTTATAAGTTTGAATAAGTATGTTCAGTAAACTAGTATTCAATACTTCACTTGTGTCGTTGCTGCCTTTGTCTTTTTATTGTGTATCCGATTTTTTGTCACGAGATTAAGCGATAATAAATCTGCCATGTGCAAGATTTTAAAAACAATTGTAACAATCATTGCACTAGAATCTTCAGTCTTTTCTTTAACATCCCTTGTGAAATATAATAATGATAAGTTACGTTATTTAAAACCGACATAAATAAACCAAAGACAAAGCCAGCAACGAGACAACAGAACGTATTGAATATCAGTTTACAATGCATACTTATTTAAACTTATAACAGACTTGCCGTATAGACGACACAAAGCGCTTCAATGATCACCTCGCTGTAGAAGATACACGCAGCGCCCCTCACCAGTGCTCAGAACAAACTGAAGTCGCCGGCAGAATGGGCCAGTTGCGGCCGACCACGATAATTAGGTCCTATCAGCTGACGTATTAGAGCTGCCAGATTATCAATGTTATCAATTACAACAGGGACACATGGTATGCCAAATTCTTTAAAAACGGCTGTTCAGCCCATCAGTCTTCCTAAAATCTGCACTGGATACATAATTCTAGCGTCTCGATTACTTCTCGTAACAGAACATTCGGGAACTGTGCTTGCTTCCATTGGAAATCTGGCAGCTCTAATTCTCAACCGCGATCGCCAGCCGGCCGGTGAGCCGGCGCCTTCAGTCTGTTCCGAGCGCTGGTGAGGGGCGCTGCGTGTATCTTCTACAGCGAGGTGATCATTGAAGCGTTTTGTGTCGTCTGTACGGCAAGTGTCTTATAAGTTTGAATAAGTATGTATTGAAAACTGATATTCAATACTTTCACTTGTGTCGTTGCTGCCTTTGTCTTTTTATTCTTTCTAGAATCTTCAGTCTTTTTTTAAACATCCCTTGTCGTGAAATATAATAATGATAAGTTACGTTATATAAAACTGACATAAATAAACCAAAGACAAAGCCAGCAACGCGACAACAGAACGTATTGAATATCAGTTTACAATACATGCTTATTCAACTTTATAACAGACTTGCCGTATAGACGACACAAAGCGCTTCAATGATCACCTCGCTGTAGAAAATACACGCAGCGCCCCTCACCAGCGCTGGGAACAGACTGAAGGCGCCGGCTCACCAGTCGGCTGCGGATCGCGGTTGAGAATTAGAGCTGCCAGATTTCCAATGGAAGCAAGCACAGTTCCCGAATGTTCTGTTACGAGATGTAATCGAGACGCTAGAATTATGTATGCATTGCAGATTTTAAGAAGACTAATGGGCTGAACAGCCGTTTTTTAAGAACTTGGCATACCATGTGTCCGTGTTGTAATTGATAACATTGATAATCTGGCAGCTCTTATACGTCAGCTGATACGACCTAATTATCGTGGTCGGCTGCAACTGGCCAATTCTGCCGGCGAATTCAGTTTGTTATGAGCACTGGTGAAGGGCGGTGCGTGCATCTTCTACAGCGATTTGATTGTTGTAGCGCTGTGTGTCATCTGTACGGCAAGTCTGTTATAAGTTTGAATAAGTATGCATTGTAAACTGATATTCAATACGTTCTGTTGTCTCGTTGCTGGCTTTGTCTTTGGTTTATTTATGTCGGTTTTGAATAACTTAACTTATCATTATTATATTTCATGACAAGGGATGTTAAAGGAAAGACTGAAGATTCTAGTGCAATGATTGTTACAATTGTTTTTAAAATCTTGCACATGGCAGATTTATTATCGCTTAATCTCGTGACAAAAAATCGGATACACAATAAAAAGACAAACGCAGCAACGACACAAGTGAAGTATTGAATACTAGTTTACTGAACATACTTATTCAAACTTATAACAGACTTGCCGTACAGACGACACAAAACGCTTCAATGATCACCTCGCTGTAGAAGATACACGCAGTGCCCCTCACCAGTGCTCAGAACAAACTGAATTCGCCGGCAGAATGGGCCAGTTGCGGCCGACCACGATAATTAGGTCCTATCAGCTGACGTATTAGAGCTGCCAGATTATCAATGTTATCAATTACAACAGGGACACATGGTATGCCAAATTCTTTAAAAACGGCTGTTCAGCCCATCAGTCTTCCTAAAATCTGCACTGGATACACAATTCTAGCGTCTCGATTACTTCTCGTAACAGAACATTCGGGAACTGTGCTTGCTTCCATTGGAAATCTGGCAGCTCTAATTCTCAACCGCGATCGCCAGCCGGCCGGTGAGCCGGCGCCTTCAGTCTGTTCCGAGCGCTGGTGAGGGGCGCTGCGTGTATCTTCTACAGCGAGGTGATCATTGAAGACCTTTGTGTCGTCTGTACGGCAAGGCTGTTATAATTTTGAATAAGTATGTTCAGTGAACTACTATTCAATACTTTCACTTGTGTCGTTGCTGGTTTTGTCTTATTATTCTGTATAGAATCTTCAGTCTTTTCTTTAACATCCCTTGTGAAATATAATAATGATAAGTTACGTTATTTAAAACCGACATAAATAAACCAAAGACAAAGCCAGCAACGAGACAACAGAACGTATTGAATATCAGTTTACAATACGTACTTATTCAAACTTATAACAGACTCTCCGTATAGACGACACAAAGCGCTTCAATGATCACCTCGCTGTAGAAGATACACGCAGCGCCCCTCACCAGCGCTCGGAACAGACTGAAGGCGCCGGCTCACCGGCCGGCTGCCGATCGCGGTTGAGAATTAGAGCTGCCAGATTTCCAATGGAAGCAAGCACAGTTACCGAATGTTCTGTTACGAGAAGCAATAGAGACGCTTGAATTATGTATCCAGTGCACATTTTAAGAACACTAATGGGCTGAACAGCCGTTTTTAAAGAGCTTCGCATACCATGTGTCCGTGTTGTAATTGATAACATTGATAATCTGGCAGCTCTAATACGTCAGCTGATAGGACCTAATTATCGTGGTCGGCCGTAACTGGCCCATTCTGCCGGCGAATTCAGTTTGTTCTGAGCACTGGTGAGGACCACTTCGTGTATCTTCTACAGCGAGGTGATCATTGAAGCGCTTTGTGTCGTCTATACGGCAAGTCTGTTATAGGTTTGAATAAGTATGCATTGTAAACTGATATTCAATACGTTCTGTTGTCTCGTTGCTGGCTTTGTCTTTGGTTTATTTATGTCGGTTTTAAATAACGTAACTTATTATTATATTTCATGACAAGGGATGTAAAAGGAAAGACTGAAGATTCTAGTGCAATGATTGTTACAATTGTTTTTAAAATCTTGCACATGGCAGATTTATTATCGCTTAATCTCGTGACAAAAAATCGGATACACAATAAAAAGACAAAGGCAGCAACGACACAAGTGAAGTATTGAATACTAGTTTACTGAACATACTTATTCAAACTTATAACAGACTTGCCGTACAGACGACACAAAACGCTTCAATGATCACCTCGCTGTAGAAGATACACGCAGTGCCCCTCACCAGTGCTCAGAACAAACTGAATTCGCCGGCAGAATGGGCCAGTTACGGCCGACCACGATAATTAGGTCCTATCAGCTGACGTATTAGAGCTGCCAGATTATCAATGTTATCAATTACAACACGGACACATGGTATGCGAAGCTCTTTAAAAACGGCTGTTCAGCCCATTAGTCTTATTAAAATGTGCACTGGATACATAATTCAAGCGTCTCGATTACTTCTCGTAACAGAACATTCGGTAACTGTGCTTGCTTCCATTGAAAATCTGGCAGCTCTAATTCTCAACCGCGATCGCCAGCCGGCCGGTGAGCCGGCGCCTTCAGTTTGTTCCGAGCGCTGGTGAGGGGCGCTGCGTGTATCTTCTACAGCGAGGTGATCATTGAAGCCCTTTGTGTCGTCTGTACGGCAAGGCTGTTATAATTTTGAATAAGTATGTTCAGTGAACTGCTATTCAATACTTTCACTTGTTTCGTTGCTGCCTTTGTCTTTTTATTCTGTCTAGAATCTTCAGTCTTTTCTTTAACATCCCTTGTGAAATATAATAATGATAAGTTACGTTATTTAAAACCGACATAAATAAACCAAAGACAAAGCCAGCAACGAGACAACAGAACGTAATGAATATCAGTTTACAATGCATACTTATTCAAACTTATAACAGACTTGCCGTATAGACGACACAAAGCGCTTCAATGATCACCTCGCTGTAGAAGATACACGCAGCGACTCTCACCATTGCTCAGAACAAACTGAAGTCGCCAGCAGAATGGGCCAGTTGCGGCCGACCACGATAATTAGGTCCTATCAGCTGACGTATTAGAGCTGCCAGATTATCAATGTTATCAATTACAACACGGACACATGGTATGCCAAATTCTTTAAAAACGGCTGTTCAGCCCATCAGTCTTCCTAAAATCTGCACTGGATACATAATTCTAGCGTCTCGATAACTTCTCGTAACAGAACATTCGGGAACTGTGCTTGCTTCCATTGGAAATCTGGCAGCTCTAATTCTCAACCGCGATCGCCAGCCGGCCGGTGAGCCGGCGCCTTCAGTCTGTTTCGAGCGCTGGTGAGGGGCGCTGCGTGTATCTTCTACAGCGAGGTGATCATTGAAGACCTTTGTGTCGTCTGTACGGCAAGGACTTTTATTATTTTGAATAAGTATGTTCAGTGAACTACTATTCAATACTTTCACTTGTGTCGTTGCTGCCTTTGTCTTTTTATTCTGTATAGAATCTTCAGTCTTTTCTTTAACATCCCTTGTGAAATATAATAATGATAAGTTACGTTATTTAAAACCGACATAAATAAACCAAAGACAAAGCCAGCAACGAGACAACAGAACGTATTGAATATCAGTTTACAATACGTACTTATTCAAACTTATAACAGACTCTCCGTATAGACGACACAAAGCACTTCAATGATCACCTCGCTGTAGAAGATACACGCAGCGCCCCTCACCAGCGCTCGGAACAGACTGAAGGCGCCGGCTCACCGGCCGGCTGCCGATCGCGGTTGAGAATTAGAGCTGCCAGATTTCCAATGGAAGCAAGCACAGTTCCCGAATGTTCTGTTACGAGAAGTAATCGAGACGCTAGAATTATGTATCCAGTGCAGACTTTAAGAAAACTAATGGGCTGAGCAGCCGTTTTTGAAGAACTTGGCATACTATGTGTCCGTGTTGTAATTGATAACATTGATAATCTGGCAGCTCTAATACGTCAGCTGATAGGACCTAATTATCGTGGTCGGCCGCAACTGGCCCATTCTGCCGGCGACTTCAGTTTGTTCTAAGCACTGGTGAAGGGCGGTGCGTGTATCTTCTACAGCGAGGTGATCATTGAAGCGTTTTGTGTCGTCTGTACGGCAAGTCTCTTATAAGTTTGAATAAGTATGTATTGAAAACTGATATTCAATACTTTCACTTGTGTCGTTGCTGCCTTTGTCTTTTTATTCTTTCTAGAATCTTCAGCCTTTTCTTTAACATCCCTTGTCGTGAAATATAATAATGATAAGTTACGTTATATAAAACTGACATAAATAAACCAAAGTCAAAGCCAGCAACGAGACAACAGAACGTATTGAATATCAGTTAACAATACATACTTATTCAACTTTATAACAGACTTGCCGTATAGACGACACAAAGCGCTTCAATGATCACCTCGCTGTAGAAAATACACGCAGCGCCCCTCACCAGCGCTCGGAACAGACTGAAGGCGCCGGCTCACCAGTCGGTTGCCGATCGCGGTTGAGAATTAGAGCTGCCAGATTTCCAATGGAAGCAAGCACAGTTACCGAATGTTCTGTTACGAGAAGTAATCGAGACGCTAGAATTATGTATCCAGTGCAGATTTTAGGAAGACTGATGGGCTGAACAGCCGTTTTTAAAGAATTTGGCATACCATGTGTCCGTGTTGTAATTGATAACATTGATAATCTGGCAGCTCTAATACGTCAGCTGATAGGTTAAATAGGTTAAATAGGTTAAACTGATAGGTTAAACTGATATTCAATACGTTCTGTTGTCTCGTTTTTTTTCTTATTTTAATTAATTTAATTATTATAATTATTTAATTATATATTAATTTAATTATATAATTATAATAATATTATAATAATTATAATTATTCTAGTTAATTTTCAATAAGTATGTTCAGTGAACTGCTATTCAATACTTTCACTTGTTTCGTTGCTGCCTTTGTCTTTTATTCTGTCTAGAATCTTCAGTCTTTTCTTTAACATCCCTTGTCATGAAATATAATAATGATAAGTTACGTTATTTAAAACCGACATAAATAAACCAAAGACAAAGCCACCAACGAGACAACAGAACGTATTGAATATCAGTTTACAATGCATACTTATTCAAACTTATAACAGACTTGCCGTATAGACGACACAAAGCGCTTCAATGATCACCTCGCTGTAGAAGATACACGCAGCGACTCTCACCAGTGCTCGGAACAGACTGAAGGCGCCGGCTCACCGGCCGGCTGCCGATCGCGGTTGAGAATTAGAGCCGCCAGATTTCCAATGGAAGCAAGCACAGTTCCCGAATGTTCTGTTACGAGAAGTAATCGAGACGCTAGAATTATGTATCCAGTGCAGATTTTAAGAAGACTAATGGGCTTAACAGCCGTTTTTAAAGAACTTGGCATACCATGTGTCCGTGTTGTAATTGATAACATTGATAATCTGGCAGCTCTAATACGTCAGCTGATAGGACCTAATTATCGTGGTCGGCCGCAACTGGCCCATTCTGCCGGCGACTTCAGTTTGTTCTAAGCACTGGTGAAGGGCGGTGCGTGCATCTTCTACAGCGATAAGATTGTTGTATCGCTGTGTGTCGTCTCTACGGCAAGGCTGTTATAATTTTGAATAAGTATGTTCAGTGAACTGGTATTCAATACTTTCACTTGTGTCGTTGCTGCCTTTGTCTTTTTATTCTGTCTAGAATCTTCATTCTTTTCTTTAACATCCTTGTCGTGAAATATAATAATGATAAGTTATGTTATATAAAACCGACATAAATAAACCAAAGACAAAGCCAGCAACGAGACAACAGAACGTATTGAATATCAGTTTACAATTCGTATTAGAGCTGCCAGATTATCAATGTTGTCAATTACAACATGGACACATGGTATGCCAAATTCTTTAAAAAAGGCTGTTCAGCCCATCAGTCTTCTTAAAATCTGCACTGGATACATAATTCTAGCGTCTCGATTACTTCTCGTAACAGAACATTCGGGAACTGTGCTTGCTTCCGTTGGAAATCTGGCAGCTCTAATTCTCAACCGCGATCTGTAGCCGGCCGGTCAGCCGGCGCCTTCATTCTGTTCCGAGCGCTGGTGAGGGGTGCTGCGTGTATCTTCTACAGGGATGTGATCATCGCAGCACTTTGTGTCGTCTGTACGGCAATTGTGTTCTGTTATAATTTTGAATAAGTGTGTATTGTAAACTGATATTCAATACGTTCACTTGTCTCGTTGCTGGCTTTTTCTTTGGTTTCTTTATGTCGGTTTTAAATAACGTAACTTATCATTATTATATTTCACGACACGGGATGTTAAAGAAAAGACAAAAACGGCTGTTCAGTTCATCAGACTTCTTAAAATCTGCACTGGATACATTATCCTAGCGTCTCAATTACTTCTCGGAACAGAACATTTGGGAACTGTGCTTGTTTCCATTCGAAATCTGGCAGCTCTTATTCTCAACCGCGATCGGCAGCCGACCGGTTAGCCACGGGATGTTAAAGAAAGACTAAATATTCAAATATTCTAGTGCAATGATTGTTACCATTGTTTTAAAATCTAACAATCACTGCACCAGAACATTTGAATATTCAGTCTTCTTTAAGGTCCCATGTCGTGAAATATAATATTGCCACCACACGCAGCGAAATCGCAAATCGGTTTTCAGATATTGACAAACTCGGACGCTCCAATATTAGATGATGTTCTCCATGTTCAGATCTGTTCTCCAAAGCCAATGCAGATATTTAGGACGAATATTCGAAACACCAGGTGCTTTTTATTTATGGTACCTTTCGAAAGCACTGCGGCTTTTTTCCTCAGCCTAGACAGTTAGACACACATAGAATCAAATCAAAATTAACAATTCATCCAAGTCGTTCGTTTCGTGATATTAAACATCGTTTGGATGCGTATAAGTGGCGCACATTCAAATTTCCAAAATTATGTGGTCACATGCTTAAATTAAGTCTTCGCTTCTTCGATGAAGAGTAAAAATATCAGGTAATATCACAGACGTCAGCAATGATAAAAAAGACAGATGCCTATCACATGCGCTTCAACATCATAAGCAAATCGTCAAAACGGCGAAACAACATGCATACAAAAAATACATATTAATAATATGGTAGGTTAGGTTAGGTTAGGTTAGGTAGGTTAGGTTAGGTTAGGTTAGGTTAGGTTAGGTTAGGTTAGGGTAGGTTAGGTTAGGTTAGGTTAGGTAGGTTAGGTAGGTTAGGTTAGGTTAGGTTAGGTTAGGTTAGGTTAGTTAGGTTAGGTTAGGTTAGGTCTAGGGTAGGTTAGGTTAGGTTAGGTTAGGTTAGGTTAGGTTAGGTTAGTTAGGTAGGTTAGGTTAGGTTAGGTTAGGTAGGTTAGGTTAGGTTAGGTTAGGTTAGGTTAGGTTTAGGTAGTTAGGTAGGTTAGGTTAGGTTAGTTAGGTTAGGTTAGGTTAGGTTTAGGTTAGGTTAGGTTAGGTTTAGGTTAGGTTAGGTTAGGTTAGGTTAGGTTAGGTTAGGTTAGGTTAGGTTAGGTTAGGTTAGGTTAGGTTAGGTTAGGTTAGGTTAGGTAGGTTAGGTTAGGTTAGGTTAGGTTAGGTTAGGTTAGGTTAGGTTAGGTTAGGTTAGGTTAGGTTAGGTTAGGTTAGGTGGTTAGGTTAGGTTAGGTTAGGTTAGGTTAGGTTAGGTTAGGTTAGGTAGGTTAGGTTAGGTTAGGTTAGGTTAGGTTAGGTTAGGTTAGGTTAGGTTAGGTTAGGTTAGGTTAGGTTAGGTTAGGTTAGGTTAGGTTAGGTTAGGTTAGGTTAGGTTAGGTTAGGTTAGGTTAGGTTAGTTAGGTTAGGTTAGGTTAGGTAGGTTAGGTTAGGTTAGGTTAGGTTAGGTTAGGTAGGTTAGGTTAGGTTAGGTTAGGTTAGGTAGGTTAGGTTAGGTTAGGTTAGGTTAGGTTAGGTTAGGTTAGGTTAGGTTAGGTTAGGTTAGGTTAGGTAGTTAGGTTAGGTTAGGTTAGGTTAGGTTAGGTTAGGTTAGTTAGGTTAGGTTAGTTAGGTAGTTAGGTTAGTTGGTTAGGTTAGGTTAGGTTAGGTTAGGTTAGGTTAGGTTAGGTTAGGTTAGGTTAGGTTAGGTTAGGTTAGGTTAGGTTAGGTTAGGTTAGGTTAGGTTAGGTTAGGTTAGGTTAGGTTAGGTTAGGTTAGGTTAGGTAGGTTAGGTTAGGTTAGGTTAGGTTAGGTTAGGTTAGGTAGGTTAGGTTAGTTAGGTTAGGTTAGGTAGGTAGGTTAGGTAGGTAAGGTTAGGTTAGGTTGGTTAGGTGGCTTGACTTGATTAGCAGGCATCTCTGGGTAGAGCGCCTCTTCCTGGTTGGAAAAACAAGTGTGGGGCTTGCTTAACGACTACCACATTTTTTCTAATGCATGATTTTACTAGATTTACAATTTGAAACATGTCAAAGACTGTTGAAGAGGCAATTGGTGTACATTGCTCAGACCATCACTTTGTCCATATAGCCAATGCAGCATTATGAGGGCTAATTATTGCATATCTGATGGCCATGCTCAACCCAAAATTTAAAAATATTCATAGCTGAATAAAAATTTAATCACTCATCAGCATTTCAATTTCATTGTGCGATACAAACCGACCTCTGATGAACAGACACTATAAGGGAAAATAATGACAGAAATGAGAAAACCTGGTGATTATAAGCGATCTGATAAATAAAGCTAGAGTCGTCTGAATCCTCAATAGTCCTATCTAAAATCGCAAATTTGCCATTATCACTACCTAATGGGCAAAAAATCCACAAACAATACCCTATATACACGGCCTATACGTCCTTGAACAATACCTTGCATTATAAATGTCTCACGCAAGTCATTTATGTATTTGCAAACGGCTACCAAATCGCTACCATATTATGTGACGTCACCTGGGCGGCAAAAATTCTTAATCTTGGGGCGCGGCGGCCGGGCCGAAACTGGGGCGGGGCGGGCGGTAGTTGGGTAGGAATAGCGGCTCCTGCAAATTTTGCGCAAATATGCGCAGTTAGCTTTTATGTTGCCCTGGTGTAAATTTAAATCCTGCTTCATCTCACAAAAAATCAGAGTGGGACTAGATGGGACTACCTGTTGTTTCCTTACCTAAACTTTGCAGTTATATTCCAGAATCACTCTAGGAGAGCCCTCATAAAAAAGCTACAGTAGATCTTAGTTGGGGAAAAAGTATACCAAAAAAATTGCACTGACCAGTCGGCAACTTCATAACAAACATTTTGATGCATAATAGTGGGATTTCAATTTGGTGTCTATCAGCAATAAGACTCTGAATATCCGGCTCAAGAAACCTCTTGCTCCGCGTCAGTTTCCGAGTTCTGGGAAACCCCATCTTCGGGGGCTGATTACAGTTATTTTTGGTCACTCGGATTAGTTTTTTTGGCCTAATTATAATAATTTGATCAATTTCAAATCGATCTATATAAAAAATAATCCGAAACTCCGGAATCGCCCGTGGCCTCTCGTGAGGGCGTTTCCGACCAGTGTGCGCTGCCCAGGAAATTCGAGCTGATGGAAACCCTGCGTTCCGAGCACCTACGCTTTCCGTTCACCATGCACGATAACAGGTACCAGCATGAGACACTGGGAGAGAGCCTGCGCGGCACGCACCGCAAGGCGCGGCCTTGTTGCATCCGCAGGGAACACTCGGAGAGTGAGCCGGACGCGTTCATAGACACGGCGGGTCGGCCGACCAGCGAGCAGCGACTGCAGACCATCGCCAGGTAGGGAGGGACGGGACGGGATGGGCCATCGTGTGGCGCGGGGGAGACCCGGGACTTTTGATAAGACCATCACTAGTTGCACATAGGAGACTGAAAGGGATAGGCAATCTTCCAGTGCATGGGAACGGGGAAGCCAATACTGTTTCCTGGCGCGTATGGGGAATTAGGAGGGGAAAACCTATCGCCTGGCTCGGATGTAGGTAGTTTACTGCATGGGGTGGGAGTAACTGTTGTACTACACATTCCGCAATCATTAGTTTGTGACAACTCGCTCCCTCCATCCGCGGTTCCCGCAGGGAGACGTTCCGGGTGCCGGTTGACGGGACGGCCGCGCGAGCACGCCGCTTTCCCCACGAGCAGCGGTGTCCGTTCACGGACGGGAGCTGCGAGCACCGGCCGGTGGCCCAGAGACGCTGTGAGCCGGCGAGCACCGGACCACCCGCCGCCGCCGAGGCCTGAGACGGGCCGGAGGAGCGGCAACAGAACGTTTTCAAAAGGCCAGGCGGAGACGATTTATTCCTCGGGACACGATGGAGAGGATTGGTGTCGGGAGAACGTGCAGCACGGCGTCAGTGATAATGTAGCGTGATGACTGATGAGTCAGCTCGCCCGGCCCAGGCTGATATTATTAGACCGGCGTAAGTAGGGTGCAAAACAGTGAAACTGAAGAGAGCCGAACCCAGAACCACAACTGCTGCACAATATTGACTCAACAGCACCGTACCTATGCAGGATCAGCTAGAAGATGAGCCGAGCCTTCAACGAACGAACAAAAAGCGAAATAATTACTTGTGAACGACCGGCAACCAAACGCCGGATCCAAAGATCTTGAAACCACGATTCGGAATCATCGGACACTTTTAACCAGTCTTTCACTGAACGAGCAAAGCTGCACTGAAGTGTCATCGCCAACTGTGTGAAGACGGAGCCGGAGGGAAGCCCTGCTGATGGGGCGGTGTCATCTTTGATGCGCCATCGACACTCGTAGAACGGCCATCGACCAAAGAATGTAGAGTGTTTCTAGGTCAGTCAAACACCAGTTTCAATATAAGCAACAATTCTTTATATATGGAATCTAAATAGTTTTCCTTCAACACTGGGTCAGATGACAGCATAACAGATCGATACATACAATACATCGTGCTTTCTCAGGCACCCTATACATCGCGTAAATGTACGATGCGTGCATTGTCCTCATGCATACAGTTTGATTTGCTCTTGGTTGCACAAAACACAGTGGCAAGAAGTCATGACATCTTAATGCTCTCTTGCTGAACATTATCAAGCAACATTGCAGCATAAATGGAGGCGTCGACGCCAAAACCGTAGCTCGAAAACAAACGTGACTTACATGGCAGGATAATGACTTACTCGACACACCTCTAGAATAAACATATTTTAACAGTTTCTGTGAAAACAAAAACATCACATAACAATTCATTATACAATGCATAGCGTCACACTGGCGGCTTGTTCGCAAAGCGCGAAGCGTGAACATATGTAGTCAACGACTCAGCAGCCCTGTGCCTCCTTCGATATGAACCCCGGATACCAGGGGAATTATTCGCACACCCAACAGTTCTAGCCTTAGCTGACTGAATACTGCGGCGATAACACAAATGCGCTGCTTCACCACAGCTGATATATAGCCATCGACGCCACCAGCACGGCAGCGCTCAGATCCCGGCCGCAGGTTCAATCCCCTGACGACTCCGAATTGGCCCTCGTCGGTCACTCGTTGGTATCCCGCCGACCATTGAGGCTGCGCCAAGCGGTCGCTCCTTACTGTCCCGCCAACCACTCAGCCCTAGGCCCCCAGCACTCTTCGGTCACTCGTTGCTGTCGGACCGCTCGTCGTAGTCTGACCCGTCGCCGTCGGCTCGGTGCGGTGACCACCGGCCGACAGCGGGCTCTCGCGGCCGGCCAGCGCCGCGTGCTTCTCCAGCAGGTGTCGCCGCAGGTCCAGTCGGTAACCGTAACTGAGCGGACAGTGCGAGCACGCGTGCTTCCGCACCGAGTGCACACGCTGCATGTGGCGAGAGATGTCCCGTTTGCGCATTATCCGGTTACAGACAGGACACGGCCGGTGGGTGGACGCTCCGCCCGCTGGGGAGGGAGGGGAGGGGGTACAGGTTACAGACGGGACATGGTCTGTGGGTGGACGCTCCGCCCGCTAAGGAAGAGAGGGGGTAATAATTTGATGTCAAATATTGGCACCTATATTTAATGGTCAAACAGTAGATTCAAAGATGTTACCTATGACTTATAATGGTTGTTAGACTTCAAGTACACACGAGAAGGTAATCCACACAAGGCAGGCCCGGCCTGGAAGTGGAACTCACCTGAACCGTCATAGCCAAGTAGTTGTGAGGGATCTGAAACGAACAAACACAGCCGTTCATACACATTCTTTTGAAAACATCACAAGCATATCGATAGACATTTTGTCCCATCTGCCCGTTTCCCATTACTCAGATGCTGTTGCGTGGGCCGCTGGCTTCCTTTCTATACTGTTCAATGAGCAGGTCCAGTCCACCGGCGGCAGTTTTCGCTGACGGATGGTATCCGCGGATGACCTGTCCCTCCCCTTCTGCCGTATAAAGGCAAAACCCATTTTGTTCGGGTGACCTCTGACCTGAGGTAATGGCTTCTGACCCGACATAATGGTTTTTGTCTTTGCATGGCAGCCTTTATGACTGACTCACTGACTACTCTGATAATAATCAGTGTGGGGCTGCCACTCCACTCGCCCCCTTTATGGTCCACCAAAGAGGGCCAATCATCACTTTATGGTGACCAACTGCTGTGAGGAATTGCCCCTTCCCCTTTTATGACTCGCACAGAAATCTCAGTCCACCACTTTATGGCGGTCAACCTGAGCCTGCTAGTTACTGTCCCCTAACCCCTTTATGACTCGCTGAGTAATCCCAGTCCATCAATTTACAGCAGACAGCCTGAGCCTGCCATATAACTACCGTTCCCCTCTCCCCTTTATGTCTCGCCGACTAGGTCCAGTTTGCTGGCCAGGGTACACTGTATAGTGTATACAGCTACCCGTCCCATCTACCGCTCCCATAATCCACTCACCGAGTAGGTCCAGTCCGTCAATGGTGGTCAGCTGCTGCGAGGGACTGCGGCACGACTCCAGGCTGGCGGCGCGCTCGGAGCGGTCGGCCCGGTCCGGCGGCTCGCCGCTCGGCTCCCGTTTGACCTCGGCTGACTCCAGGCGTAGTGGTACGCCGGAGGGTAGACGACAGGCGGCGGCCGCCGCGGCGGAGAGCTCCGGCAGACCCGACTGATGGCGGAGGGGGCGGGAAGGGGAGATCACACACAGGCCTGGACATGCTGTCTCTTAGTGAAAAGAGAAGACAGTGCTGAGCGAACGGCAGCTTTTGTCGTTGTGGCAGAGAAATCAGAATACACACGACATACTACAGTACATTGACTATTGAATTATCGATGACATTGACAACATATAAGACACGGAGACAGAAAAACCGACGAAGTATATAAATCCGTCTGATATGAAAATATTACGCAAAACTGGACTTTGTATTATTGCAAGGAAAAACAGCTCTATGAGTCATACAGACCACGCGGCACGCACCAAACACAAAGAAGCACAACGCCGCCCCTCCCCTCCCCCTCTACCACCGTCGGTCGTGCGCCGCCCGACCACAGACCGCCGGCTGCGGTCGGTCCGGCGCCGCTCCTCCTCTCTCCCTCCTCCCTGCTCTCACCCTGTGGTCGTCGGCGCCGGTGCCGTGTGGCGGTGGTGGCTGGTGTTGGTGCTGCGGCTGGTGTTGGTGCTGCGGCTGGTGTTGCGGCTGGTGTGGGTGGTGATGCTGTGGCGCTCCCGGGCCCACCGCCGGCTCCACACCGCCACGACATAGCGGTGGAGGCGGCGGCGTCTCGGCCGCCGTCAGCTCCGGCGGCGGCGGCGACGGTGCGTCGCCGGGGTCTCGGCGTGACCTCTTGCGCCGCGGAGTGGGCGGGGGCTGGGGCGGCGGCGGCGCGGGGCGCGGCCGCCATGCTCAGGTCGGGCGGCCCCTGCTCGGGCAGCGTGATGACCGCCTGAACCTCCAGCTGCCGGACAGACGACAACAGAAATAAGATAAAATTCATATCCAATTAAATTTTACTAATATTATGACCAAATCGTACATACAAAGGACAAACAAAATGCCATGCCGATCCCGTTCTGGATAAATTCCAGCAGGAAATCGTTAAGAAATAATAAATCGTTTAATCGTTAATCGTTATAGTCGTGAAATCGATAATAACGTCAAAAGGTTTCAGTACGACTAGGTATGACGAACTCAGTTGTGTTCGTGCAAGCAAAGCACCGCTTCGGCAGATTTCGTTCCGCGCCACTGCTTAGAGATTTCCCTAACCACAGACAAAAAGCCTGGCGGGCCACCTGGCACCTGGTACAAAATTAGGCCCAGAGATTCACCGCAGGCGCAGCAAGCCGGCCAAGAAACGGGACAAACCGCAAACATGGAAGGACGCCGCACGGAACAGGAGTTTCTGAGAGTGATGCATCCACAGCTCCAGCCAAGCTCCAGTCACACACAGGCCCGGACATGTTACGCTGCTGATATACTGTTTCTAAGTGAAAAGAAGGTGCCAGTCCAGTCTATCTCATGACATTACATCAGTGGGTGATATCCCCTAGTGCACAGTGACTTACCGGCTGCTGCGTCATCCGTACCGGAATGATGGACTCAGAAGCCAGGCCGCGAATCTTCAGCAGATCTGTGGAAACATACACACACGAACGGATGTCAGCCACAAAGTATATGAAAGAATTATAGTTGGAACTTGGTCGACAAAGTACTCAAATGAGTGAACCTAGTGCATTGTCAAATCATAGACTTAATTTTGTTAATAAGAATGCATCGAAATCACGCAATGGTATCATACGACCTAATCAAATAAAGATAATTATGGGGCGGATCCCAATATGGCATCGGGACTTGTTGAACCCGATTCCAGCACCCACTGACGGGCCAGTAGCTGCTCGCTGCGGCCGCGCACGTACCTGCCGTCTTGATGAGCTCGGGCAGCAGGTGGTGGGGGACGTTAACCTCGCCGTGGTAAATGAAGCTGACCAGCCGGTGTACGTGCGCCGCCTGAACTCCGCTCGGCAGAACGATCGTCGGGTGGCTGCATGGGTTCTTCTGCGGAGGGACAACAGAGGATGAACTCACTAAAATATTGCACACTTTATCGGTCAAAATGTTTAAATCTGGACAATATTACGATTGTGAGAACTATAGTGGATGAGAAACTTCAGCTACAACAATTTAAATGATAGTCACCAGTACCACACTAGTTTTACGCATCGTCTGTTACTACAACTGCGCGAGTTTCCAAGCTTTGAGGAAGAGATGCCACCCACTGGAGAGAATGTATCAATGGAATCGCCGCCGGCGCCAACTCACCAGCAGGATCTCCTGGAAGAAGGGGCTGCACGCGGAGAGGACACATTTGTGCGCGCTGATGACGGCGTCGTCGCAGGCCAGCGACACGTCCAGAAAATCCTCCCGCTCCAGGAAGCCAGAGAAGGCGTCGGCCAGCGACTCGTGGTAGTTGTTCCACCTGAGACAGAACTCTGGCGGCGTGCCCAGGGCGCCCGGGTCTGGGTGGCCCGGCGGCGGCGCCGCGCCGAGCGCAGCGTGTGGGTCCGCGGCCGCCAGCGTGACGACAGCGGGGACTGATGGAACAGTCGGGCTGCCCAGCTGGGCTGATAGTGGTGCAGTTACCAGCTGATAGGAGCAGTGCAGCAGCAGTGCCACTGTCAGAGCCAAAGACTGACAGAAACTGGATGTGGCAACTGAGTGAGGATATAGCACTCTGTTGCTGCCTTTGCCCACCTTTTCCTCCTTGGTCCTAGCTGCAGTTCAGAGACTGTCTCAGCACTGAGCAGAGCTCCTTTCTGATCAACACATCAGCTGAAAGCTCAACTCCACAAGAAAGCCTCCATCACTCTGAAACAAGCATGAGCAAAAAACAATCAAACTCAAGTACCGTAAAATGGGGTGTTAAGGGACAGTGGGGTGTTAAGGGACAGTTGCATGGGAAAAACTTTGAGTCATATTAACTTCCTAATTTGAGAAGGTTCAATAAAAACTTCAGTGTGGTAGTTGACACTGTTTTGCTCTTGACCATAGGAGAAAATGGTATGGTTTTTCATGCAAGTGATTTGGTTCAAAAATGGATTTGAAAATCATGCTACATTTTCACAAAATTGAAACATCTCCAAAACTCTGTGTGTACCACATAAACTAGTGGGTGTACAGGGAAAATGAATGCATAGGTGTATTGTCACATGTATTGCACATGTTTCCTGAAAAGCTTATGCAAATCCACCCATTCATTCATCATCCTCTTCCTCTTTTCCGGATACATGCATATTTTGGGGTGGATGTGGGGTGCTAAGGAACAGGGAAGGAAAAATAAAAAATAATATCTAAATATAATTTAATTAAGTAGGCATGGAAAACACCAAATTCCACATAAAATGCTGGCAAGTTCATGCTTTTATCTCTAACACAGCTTAAGTTATGTAACAAAACATCTCAACACTCTCTTTTACAATGATGGGTCAATGGAGACTGATGTAAGTAAATGTGATGTCATCATAAAAAGGCTAAAACAAAGAGGGCAACATAATGACAAGTGACAAGCTTCAGCATGGGTTTTTATTGATGACAGAAGATTACTTTTTGGTTCTGTTTATCTTATAATTAGCACATTTTCCACAAGTGTAAACTGCATTACACGTAATTGGCTAAAAAGGTCATTAGTGGTGAATGAACCTGACTTGTTTTGTGACAGAATATGCAAAACATTTCAATAAATAAATTGTGTGCCCTTCCACACCCCAATTGTGGGCATTTGATGACCATTTCTTGGAATAATATAGGTGTCCCTTAACACCCCACATTGGGGTGCTAAGGGACAGTGATGAAAAATAATAAAAATAATATGCAGGTATAAATCTTAAAAACTTTAATGTAGCAGGCATGTAAAGCACCAAATTCCACATAAAATGCTGACAATTTGATGCTTCTATCTCCAACCCTTCTTGAGTAATATAACAAAACACCTCAAAACTGTCCCTTAACACCCCGTTTTACGGTACAAATTGGATGATGATGTAAATAATAAACCAAATTATTACAAATGCATTCAAATATATTCAAAAACACACAAAGCTTTCGGTTCATGGAACCTTGATCACTGTGCAAATGAGTATAACAATTGCTGTAACCGTCTAAAAATTCTTTGAAATTAATCAGCCGCGTAAAGATCAAGTACATATATTTTATAGCTAGAGGCCATGTATGTAGCAACTAAGCAGCAGGTGACTTGATCACTGATTTCAACATCATAACCCATAAAAATGATGCAAAAGTGGAGGAAAATGCATACCTGTGCATATTATTGCCATATGGTCAATTTCACAGCAAATATTTAAATTAAAAAGTGCACTCCTAGATTAGGTGGTCCAGAACAGAACATCCACAGAACAGTCAAAGATTTAATAAGCAAAGCTAGTGAGCTTACTTTTCATGCTATCAATACCCATCCAATAAAACAAGAAATGAATCTTAGCTGACAGCTAAATGCAAATGTCTCCACAAGCTTCAAACATAACACTATATAAAATGAGTAATTTTTGACTGACACATGTCACATTCTCCATTTATTTGTTAGGAGTATTTGTATTAGAGGTATGTAACAAACATTTAAACATATCTTCAAAATACTTATAAATACTAAGCCAAAATACTAAGCCTCCCGTTTCTGTAACTGAATGTAATGTATCCTCAAGGACACAGCTCAGACCGTCGTATTAAGTGGATTATTTGCCCACTGGCACCATGTGGTGGCACTAGCAGTGCTTGTTACAAATGTTATTTATCAATGCTAGATATCATAGACTGAATATCTACCTCTTAATTTCTCTATTAAGTCCATCTACTAGGTACATGCTTATATCTACATATTAATGGGTATCATACGTCATCAGCTGGCCAGCCAGCTGACACAATCCAGATATGACCAAGGCCTCACAGCTCAGCCCTAGCCCACTTCAACCCGACCCCCACCAAACACGATTTGGCAGCACTGTAAAGACGTCTGCTGGGCGTGAAGTTTTCCCTTCACCATAGGGTTTACACACAAACTGGTCAAAGTTTGAGCCAGGATATACTAGTCTAAAAATGCAAAAAACGAACAAATTTTGGCATCAATAGATTCAGCATTTCATCGTGTGCCTCAAACCGTCCATCATTTGGCCTCAAAGGAGGTAAAAATTGTTCAAAATCGAAGTTGAAAAGATGCTTTCTGAGCACATAATCTGGTAGCAATCACGTGACCTGCTATAAGCAGCTTATCGATAATTTACAAACATAATTATTAATATGCTGCTTTAAACAACATTAATCATTCATTTTGAGCTTTCAGTACTTAAAATAAGGTCAAAACATCGCAAAACACAAAAGTTAATACAATAGTCACGTGGGTGTCAGGAAACGTCACAGGTGCGTCAAATTTGTGACTGGGGCTTTACTTTCAAACATCGGATCTACCTGTTTCTTATATGTATCTTGCTTCAACCCATCTTAAAAATATCCTAAAAATGCCACTTTTAGCCCTGGCATACCTATACAAGAAGGCCTGCCTTCTTGATAGTGTGATTCAGACTTATTATCAATAAAATATTCTCCTAAATGTAAAAAAAAAACATTCATCACCTCATTCTAATTTTGCAAACAGCAATGGCCAAAAAGTCTGAAAAGCTCGCCTTTGCAAAGGCGTAAAATCTGAAAATGCAAAAATGACTGATTTTAATATCATACTAAACACCAAACAATAATTTAATATATCTATCGATCTTCCTTGAGTTAATTTATCACTTGAGTTATCAATAAGTCATCAATAACTGTAAATGATCAAATGATAAACATTTGCGCCACATTCGCCTAATTTATGCAACGCTGTCCAATTGAGTGAAAGAACAACGCAAAAACGTATAGAAACAACTCCTGATTTAACATAGAATAACCTTAAAGATAGCAATAGACTCAGTCGTCTAACAGGTAGACAAGTGAAAGACAAGAGATCAAAAACTCACACCAAACACCACCCACCAGCCGAGACGAGATCGCAGTCAATCGCAGTGTTTTTGTTTACGAGTTCCATCGCTTGATAGCACTAAAATGCTGCAAAATTTCACTTGACAGGGGTATTTTGAGAACCGAGTCACCTGTCATCGTTTAGCAGCAGGGTAATTATGTTCCGTTGTTCTGACGATAAAAATGAATTTGTATTGCATACAATTTCCATTTGCATTGCATTGCATTTCAAATGGTAGTTTTTTTTTGTTCGCTGCTGCCACAGAGTTTTCTTCATTGGGCAGCTTTTAGTAAAGTAATCTTGGCTATTCGGTATACATTGGTATACATTCACAATCACGCACGTTAGACAATAAAAATGACTGTCCTCAACAAAAACAGCATTTATTCGAGAAATCCCTTCTCTTGAGAACTCTCATGCATATTGAGTGAAACTTACCTAAAACAGAACACTCTGAATGCGCATAACCAATCTTTTCCGAAAAATGATAACAAATGACATGAACACATTTGCACCTTCTGTCGTCAAAGCATCACATTCGACGGTAAGCGTACATTTACACTATGCTAACCCTTTCGAAATTCGAAAAGCTAAGCCTTCCATAACTAAAAGCTTAAGAAAACACTGCAAAAAGTAACCTTATCAAGCAAACAAAATACATTTCATTGCATACCCCACCATTTTATGACAAAGCCCTCCCAAATCCCCACATCACATAGCAGAGGCAAGGTGCTGTGATCACGACCAAATACCCGATCTGAAAACGATACACGCTGGCAAAATCAGCTTTAGTACCGGATACTTCGAATTTATGACGCACGCCATAAAAGGGCTCGCCTTATCGCCTTGGGCTCGCCATCATGCCCGGTTAGGCGCACCCCGAAATATCTTTCAATTTTACAAAGCACGCTACTTCACTGCACCGGTCACCGAAGACTCATCAGCTGTCCTCCCGGGTTACCAGAGCGGAGTTCCAGCCACCGGCGGCTACCCTGACTACGGTGCCTCGCTCCGGCAGCGGCAGGGCCCGGGGCAGTGACCGGTCACAGGGCGGCAGGGCCAGCTGACTATGACCGTTCCAACCCCAGCCGATCACCGAGCCGTCCTCTGTCGGAGGGGGGGGGGGGGAGGTCAGAGCGGAGCAGAAACCGGTCGCACGATCGGACATCGTACTAATGATGTAATACTACACTGGTTTATAGTTTCTGACATAACTCAGCATGTAACGTAAGAAATTGAGTTTTATACGCTGAATATATTAAAGATTAAGAATACGAGTCAAAGCAAGTTGGAAGGACCCACTAAATGTCCTCCTGTCAACTACCATTTGAGGATAAATCACCATTACAATCACAACCAAACCCCTACAGCCCAAGTCTTACCGAGCAGCGCCAGCGTGTGTCGCAAGCCGCAGGCCAGCTGAGTGACGGTGACGTCACTGGGAAGCGCGTCCACCAGCGCCGGCTCGGCAGCCACGTTCACCGCGTCTCCGAGCCCGAGCTGGCCGGACTCGTTCCAGCCCCAGGTGTACACGTCACCGGAGCTCGACAGCGCTGGAGCAGAGTGGCGCTGGATGAGTGGACGGAACCGGACTGGTTTACAAGCTACCTGGGACTTGGATAGTTATGTCATGGACTGGAAAAGTCACGAAACTGAACACTTCCGACAGTCGGACGGAGAACGGCCTGATTTTGAATAGCACATCAGATAACATAATTAGCATTCGGTCAAGAAGCACAGCGCGGAAAGAAACGAGCCCACGAATAGCACAAGGAACGGACCGCTGAACCGACAAGTGGCGACAACCCACTACGAGTGACTTTCGCGTTCGTTATTCGCTAGCGACGGGGGTTTAGTCTAGTCTGGTGGCGACGATGGCCGCGTCACAAACTAGGCGGAGTCAAAACGGAGTGATGTGAGCACAGTCCCAGTAACCCCCGGCGCCGCCCCCGCCCGTGACGCACCCACCTGCCGTGTGCCATCCGCCGGCGCACACCTGGGTGATGGCGAGTCCGTCCAGGGCGGTCACCAGCTGAGGCACGTCCGAGGAGCTCAGCTCGCCGGTCCCCAGCTGACCTCGGCTGCGGACATAACAGTGGCATCAGAACAGACGGTAATTATAACCACGATGATCTCGGCTGGGATCATCAGAAAACACCCAGAGACATCACTACGTGGGTCAGAGCTTAGCTTACCAGTTCACCTATAACAAATTTGTAACCACACATGACACATTGCCATCTACCGGTGATCGGTTAGAGAGCCATAGCCCATCCCTAAGCGACTGAGTGGCCAAACTGCCGTCGCCGCAGATTAGTTAAGCGAGTATTAGTTTCGTTGTAGAGCCTGTCTGGTATCGTCGTCACTGACCTGCCGCCACCGTAGGTGAACACTCGTCCGGAGCGTGTGAGCAGCACCACGTGCTCTCGGCCGCAGGAGACCGCCTGCAGCCATTCACCGGCCGGTGTCGGTACCCCGTCCAGGGTCAGCAGTGAGCCACCTGGGTCACCAGGGGATGGGAGGCCAGTCATGGAGGTGTACAAAACTCAGGACCCATTCAGAGTTGGCCAAGAGTGAGCTGGGTTACTGGCCTGTGAAAGGGGAGGACTGAATAGGGTTTAGCCACATAAGTAACTGGAGCAATCATTGAAAACTTGAAAAGAAACATCGATCATGGATGGGATACCCCAGCTCATGATGGTTTAAATGTTCCACTGGAACAATGTTTGTAACCTGAAAGCAATTATTGAAAAGTTGGCTACTTTATTTGGGAACAGAAACCATTCTACATGATCAATGTCATGAGAGTGAGCTGCTGACCTGTGTCACAGGCAGCCAATGTGTGTCTGCCGATGCTCACATGACGTGCAGGCTCAGCAGTCTCCTGGCCAGCTGACTGGAGTGCTAGTCGGCGCCAGGCAGTTGTCCTTAGCCAGGTGGAGCCATCAGGATACAGAGCCACCAGCCGATCTTCAGCAGAACACAGCTGATGGACAAAGAAAACTGAGTCATTGAAACTTTGAAAGGATGTGCAATTTCAAGGCCACAACTGATGGGCAAACAAGGCTAGAAAAACCCAGCTGATATCCAGATAGCTATGGCCAGCAGGTTGGCTACCCAGTGCCCACTGTTAAGTCATTGACTGGGCTCATTATAGCCACGGCTTCAGGGGTACTGTTTCTCAGGGGTGAATGGACATGTCAAGCCTCAAGGGCCAGCAATAGCAGGAGATGTATTGGTAACTGGGAGCATGAGAAAACTGCTTTCTTACTATTATATATGTTATAAATTACAATGTTCCATAGTCCTCATGATATCAAAATATATTGTGAGGGTGACATTCGGGAGTTAATCAACAAACCTATCCCATATCAATATCAGTGATTGAAATTGGATCATAGATGACTATTTTACCATGCTTGGTGTTTCTTGTTCACATCCAGGTGGTGCTTTGATAGTAATTCCATTTCGTTGGACATGCCCTGAGGGTAAAAACGCAATCATCAAAATAAAAAAACTTATGATATCCAAAAAAACAAATACAAGATTCTCTGGAGCACTTGTCCTGACAGTTTCAGAGGGTTTTATTTTAAGTTTACTGATTTAGCAGGAGTAAAGTTGATAATACTTAATGACTTAATGATGATTCAAGACATCAACACTTCAACAATTTCACCAGTTACACACTAATACTAATTACCATTAGCACATATGTTGAGAGAATCCCAAGAAAGTGACAAACATGGTTCACATTCCAATGCATCATTTATTCGACACCAAGTTGACACAGATGCATCATCTAAAGAACCTATCTGATGTAGGCCATTGAAACCACAAGCAAAAGTCGAAAATTTCATGATAAAAGCCCACAACCTATTCTCATTACACAAAACAGATACAAGCCAAAAATACACAAGCGTGTGGAATTCATCTTCACCTCATATGTAGCTTGTGCGCCAGTTTCACAAGCACTACTTACTAGGCCAACGGCTGTTGATATTTTTCGTCTTTTCCCCGAGCGCCCCAATCGTCAATTCAGTCAGTATACTGAGCATATACTTTCTTATATATACCGTGCTTTCTGCCACATTTTCGGTACACAAATGTCTTTGTCCAGGGGCAAGTCCAGGGGTGGAGAATTAGGGGTTTTGGGGGTGCTCGAGCACCCCCTGAAATTCAAATGTCACCATATAATAGTACTCCAGGGGTGCTTAAATTACGTCTGAGACACAAACTGCTATGCGTAAGACGCGAGGAGAGTGATGCTGCTGGGAAAACGTACCTATATGTGCTTTTCTACGCAAGAATTCGACGCTTCCATTCGCCAGGTGCTAGAAAAGCACCCCCTGGGATTATGACAATTCTCCGCCCCTGTCTTTGTCCATCAGGTTATATCGGCCAATCATCTACAAATTCCATACTAAAACTTTTCCTAAAGTCTCTTCACTTCTCATTGTGAATTCCCGTCGGCGATATTGGTAAATAAAGAAATGAAATGCCGACCGAACGCCATCAGTCAGACATCCTCAACACCAAGATTACTTTACTACCTCAACACTACGCTCACGATTTTCCTTCGTGGGACAAATAGGCGTCCTCTTTCCACCTTCAATATCGAAACGTCACGTCTAAATACTCCAATGGCGCGTGATAGATCAAACATAAGTGACGCAGGTTACAGTTTATTGTACGAGACACGCAGCGTCAGGCAGCTGAGGAATATCTAATATTGCACCGTCAAGTCGCGAAGACTTCGTCGCCCGTGACACCACACAAATACACTAAATCCGCAATAGAAACACAGTCTTTTGTTGACACTCAACATCATACGTGCAGATCCCAAATGACTCGAAACATGTTGCAAAACGTAACAAAAATGTCTCACTGGCACACCATTACCTGTCCATCGTTTACCCGCTCCCGACGACTACCCGGCAAAAATTCTCAGAGTCCATTATCACTGGTACGGGATAGGGCTTCACGGCGACTTTTATCACATCTACCATTACACACCTATCGAAAAATATACCGGCTCTACAGATTCACGGACTCGCGTGTGCCTGGTACAAAAACCGCCCTCCCGGTCACACCTCACAACACTGCTGAGCACCATCAACCATCGACCACCGATAATAACCATCAACCACCGACCAGTCAGCGGCCGGCGACGTCACTACTCGAGCTCGACCAGCACCTGCTCATCGTCTACAGTATCGCCCTCCTTGACGTGCACGGCCTTGACCTTGCCGGCTATGGCGGCCACCAGGGAGTTCTGCATCTTCATGGCCTCGATGACGCACACCTCCTGGCCGTCCGAGACGAGGTCGCCCACGCCGACAGCCACCGACTTCACCAGACCGGGCATCGGCGAGGCCACCTGCCGGCTGGCGTCCGCCTGTACGGGACACGGGAGGGGTTAGGAGTGGGGCTGGAGCGAACGCGTGGATGATGTGGGACTGAGGAGAAATACCTAACAGCAAATTGATAGTAACTGATGAACAGGGCGTGCAAAAACAATGTGGGATATCACCTGACACAAGAATTCAACACGCTAGGTGACTTAAAATATAAAGAAACAGCCTTACAAAAAAAAAAAAACGCTCGTCACCGAACCATATTCAAGGAATCTGCAAGAGACCTGCCTTACCTTTTCTCTCTTTGGCATGAGTTTGAAGTATTTGTAAGCTGTGTCCGAGTACACCTGAACGTCGAACGCTGTGCCACGGAACCTGAAAAACACAACACCATGTCACGAACAATAAAATAAATGACCATTCCTTGTTCTGATACAAGACAACCATATGCCAAGGAAAAGTAGATCGACTGCTGAATTCTGAGGGATATTACGTTCCTAAAATGCCTCTTTCACATCGTCGCTAAATCGACAGGAAATCTCAGCCGGCCTGCCTCCACCAACCACCGCACCGACCACAGACTGGCGTCTGACCCACGGCGCCACCAAACGCTGCCGTCCCAACTCCGCCCACCGCCCCGGGCGACGGCCGGTCAGCGGCAGGGGCAGAGCCAGGGCCGGCTGCCGGGGAGGCGCCGCCGCTGCCGCACGGTACGGAAACTACGGATGGGACCACCGCGCTAGCTGTGCCACTGTGACACAAATCCCCACCCTCTCAACGGACCCAGCCGCCCCTGTTCACCTTTAATGTTCTTAATATGGCCAAAGCACTAACAACAGCGAATTATGCTCTTTTTAATCGTACTTGTCTTTCTAATGTGGCTATCCTTGCAATTAAAATTCTTGTGACGCTTCATGATCCAAACACCGTCGCTACGGTCAATCTGCCACCCGAGGTCGATCACACCCGCTCACCTGGCGGTGGCGTCGCTCCTGATCGCGCTATGCCGTCCGATGTCCGCCCGCTCGCCTAACTGTAGCGACTATCCTGACGCCATGTTTTGCCGTCCCATGTCCGCCCGCTCGCCTCGCCTGAGCCGGAGCCCGCTCTGTCGTCCTAGGTCCGTCCATTCAGTACAGTAGCTAGCTCACCTGACTGTGGCGTCTCTTCTTACCCCGCTCAGCCGCTTGATGTCGCCCCCCTCCCCCCACTCACCTGCAAGTTCGGTGAGGTTAGATAAGATTAGGTTAGCTGGTTGTGTCCGCCCGCTCACCTGACGGTGGCGTCTCCCCTGACGCCGCCGTCATCCGATGTCCGCCCGCTCACCTGACGGTGGCGTCTCCCCTGAGCCCGCTCTGCCGTCCGATGTCCGCCCGCTCACCTGACTGTGGCGTCTCCCCTGACGCCGCGCCGCAGCAGCTGTACCATCTCCCTCTCTCCATCCACGGCCGTCGAGATGACCGGCTGCGCCAGGTTGAACGTGTCGGCCACGAGCAGCGAGCGGCCCTCCACCGTCACCTGGTACCCGTCCTGGACGGCTTCGACTGTGAGCGGCACGTCACCGGCCGGGCCGCAGAGGACCACCTGTAGACGAGAGAGGAGGGGTTACACTGCATCCTCGACACTTTCCGGGCCACGCCGCACAACACCACCTGACGAGAGGGAGGAGGGAGTCACAGCATACACCACCTGGGACCAAACAACGCCACCACCTGATGAGGCAGTAATCGCCACGCCATGTGTGGATCGTCCACGATCGCAAATACAAAAAAAAAAAAAAAAAATACAAGGGTGGGGTGTGGCTAGCAACAGGCAATGGACAGAGCAGAGACTGTACTGGGCGTCGTCTAAGCGCACGAAAAGTTTGGGAAATCATCGTCGGACTTTACTAGGTAATCATGGTCTCCCGGGCCCTGTTTCACCGGTGATAGCAGCACGCTGCTATTACACGTGTCAAATTGGGTTTCCATGGAGACGTCAACAAGCCTATTCCTCCAACACTACCAGAAGTGTGACGTCAGCTCGCGAAATGGAATAGCAGCGTGCTGCTATCACCGGTGAAACAGGGCTCTGTTCTCACCAGGTCCCAGCTGGCGTCCCTGTCCCAAACAGGCCCCATTTAGTGCCCACAGGCCGCCCCGCCTACACTGGATCCCACTTGGTGCCCCTCTCGGCCGTCCTTACCAGGTCCCATTTAGTGGCCACCGGCTGCAGCGCGTGGTGACCGCTGACCAGACTGGAGCGCTGTGTGTGCTTCACGTGGATGACGGCCGAGAGGGCGGCCAGCCGCAGTAGAGACTCGCCCTCCAAACGGTGGCCCTGGAACCCGTCCGGGTACACCTGGAACGGGGCGAACGGTGAGTGCAAGACACAGGCGCCGTGGAGACTGGTCAGTGCACGACTCACGGAGACGGGGACTGGTGAACAAACGACAAACACCAAGAAAAGAACACGGGAACTTGTAATGACGCATAGTATCGGCTGAAATACGACTAAATATCCTGATAACAACGCTCCCAATGAGCAAACTGTGCAAAAAAAAAAACGCAAAAATATGCAATGCATATCATTTACAGCTGAAAGGCATCATTAGGTGAGACACTGTCTGCCAATAACTATCGTGCGCTCAGAGCGTTATGTTTCATGAGTTTGTCTCTTCATGACTTTGTCTCAGCTCCGGCCTGACTGAGGCGCCCCACCACCCCCGCCGCCCCACCTCTGGCAGGTAGTTGGTGGTGATGTCGCCGCTGACGAAGCGCGGCTCGGTCAGGATGTCCCTCAGTAGCGGGATGTTGTGCGTCACCCCATGGATGACATACGAGTCGAGCGCGTCCAGGCTACGCGCGATCGCCTCCTGACGACTGTTGCCGTACGCTACCAGTTTGCAGATCATCGGGTCGTAGTAGATGCTGATGTCCGAACCCTCGGCCACGCCCGAGTCGCACCGCACCTGGATGGGAGCAACGGAAAATGGGTGTTATGGGAGGACGGAATAGACGATGGTTTCGAAATAAAATGACGGGAAACCAGCCAGAGGGCTGACACGACTTGAGCTGATAAGGTCGAGTACATTGCTGGAACACATTGACCTTTACAGCAGCTCATTCCCGTTATGGTGGACGCCGTAGTGAGCGCCATGAGACAGGTAAACAGTACACACATAATAATGCCAGTCAAGAAAAAGTACTCAGCAAAGAACCCACATAAGCTAATGACACCTTGGACGTCAAAACATTTGCACATCAAAATCGATGCTGTAAAAAGGCGCCTTTTACCGTCTGCACCACTCGCCACTGAATGTCAAAGTGGGTCTGAGACTAGGTCGCAGCCGGACAAAGGCCACTATTCCAGCAGCACGCGGACCACTATTGTGCGGGCTGCTCGCGCCAGGGAGGCTCACCCCGGGAAGGTGGTTGGGCTCAATGTATTTGGACAGCCGGCCGACCGACGGCAGGCCAAAGTTCTTGAACGGATCCTCGGCGTAAACGCGTGACTCGATCGCCCAGCCGCGGATCGGAATGTCCTCCTGCTTCAGCTTCAGCTTGTGGCCTGGAGGCAGAGAGGGTCGGACGCTCAAAACCTCATAGCAGCTGATACTGATAAAACATTTTACATACAAATTCCCTGGCACCTTTGGTACAATGCACAACACAACATACGCTGTGAGTGAGTCCCTACATTCTTGGTTCATCACAGTCCCTACCCTGAACTCATGCACTCTCTGCGTTGCACCTGACCGTAAGTGATCCACGCCACACCACCTCCCAGGCCTGCGCACCTTTAGCGACTCGTATCATCTGCTGGACGAGGTCGACGCCTGTGATGCACTCTGTGATGGGGTGCTCCACCTGCAGGCGGGTGTTCATCTCCAGGAAGTAGAAGTTGCGCGCGCTGTCCACCAGAAACTCGACGGTGCCAGCCGAGCTGTAGTTGATGCGGCGGGCCAGCGCCACCGCCTGCTGGCCCATGGCGCGGCGCGTCTCCTCGTCCAGAAACACGCTGCAAAGGAGAATCAGATAACCGTCACATAGTCCAGAAACACGCTGGAAAGGGCAATAAGATATACCGTCACACAGTGCAGAAACACGCTGCAAAGGAGAAGAAGATATAACGTCACAAAGTACAGACACACACTGGAAAGGAGAATCAGATATACCGTCACACAGTCCAGAAACACGCTAGAACGAAAAATCCGACATAAACTGTCCAGAAACCCGTTGGAAAGGAGAATCAGTCACATATTCTAGAAACATACTGGAAAGGGCAACCAAATATATACAAGCTAAATAGGAGACAGCCAGATATCCCGTATCAACTCCAGAAGCACGCTGTGCATGGCAGTCAGGCTGTTTCGCCATATGGAAAAGAAACTTGCTTGGTAAGCTGCGTACTGATCAAGACGACTTTAGGACACTTAAAAACATTAAATTCAGTTCTGTATTCTATAGTAATAAAATATAAATGGATTGACCTGTGCAAACTCGGTGTAAACTGTAAACCGTTTGTTAGCTATTTGTGAACGATTCATGCAGCTGTATGCCGTCTGTCTGTAAGGCTCCGCACGGGCAGTTTGAACAAGACATGTGTGACACGGCGTGGACAGGCTGCGACCTACCTGGGTGCCTCCTCGATGACCTTTTGGTTGCGTCTTTGTATGGAGCACTCTCGCTCGTTCAAGTAGACGGCATTGTTGTGCTGGTCCGCCAGCACCTGTAGTGATGATAGACACGCGCGGTGAGAAACACACAGAGCCGCGGCACATATGTATTATGACGTTCCCTGTAACATTGTTAGAAAAAAAAAATACCAGCAGGCAGCCATCCACGTAGCGGATAACAACGGTTCACTAGTCACTACCAAAACCCGTCAGGGACCCATACCACACAGGTCCGTCTCGAATTCAAATGTGGACAAAACCTCTAGCGCAAAAACTACGGAAGCTAGAGATGTGATAAGGGGCTCAAATGAAAGCAGATGAATCACGCTCTTTGAAAATGAGAAATATTTCTGCCATTTTAAACCACATTTTTTGCGATACGCGAAATTTTGAAGAGGGATTATTTTAGGGCTCGTAAAAAAAACACTTTTGTCTGGGATCATCGGTTCCCTTCCTGCGTCTGGCTGCATTTGGTGAGAGTATGAAAAGTGCAAAATATGAAATCATTCCGACGCGTTTTACTATGTGCGCTTTTACTTTGAAAAATTTCAAAAATGCATTGGAGGTCAAAAATGAAAACTCGTTACTGATTTGGGCCTATAATACGTAAAATGATGAGAGGATTCCAAATCTGGTCGTAACATTCAAATCGGAGAACATTTGACCCCTGTTTTGGCAAAAAAAAAACGTCAAAAATAGGCAAAATATCCAATTTGGGCAAATTTGGACAGTTTTTGGCCAAAACAGGAGTCAAATGTTCTCCGATTTGAATTTTGCGACCAGATTTGGAATCCTCTCATCATTTTACATGTTATAGACCTAAATTTATAACAATTTTTCACATGTGGATTTTTTTCCTCCAATGCATTTGTGAAAATTTTCAAAGTAAAGGTGCACATATTAAAACGCGTCGGATTGATTTCATATTTTGCACTTTTCATACTCTCACCAAATGCAAGCAGACGCCCGCTGGCAACCAGCCAATATTGACCTCGGTCGACCCTGACCCAGCCTAGCAACAGCTGACGCTGACTCGCGGGTCAGCCGGCCGGCCGAATCCGCCCGACATCACATCACTTCTGCCCCCATAGCAAACGTTTGACCACTGATGCCCAGCTAATTCTTTCGGGAACCGTTTGTGAACGTTCTCAGGCTCATTTTAAGCCATTCGAATTTTGGGGGGTGATTGATGATTTTCTTGTAGGCCTTTGTCAAGTATGCGATGAGTGAAAATGCGGACTGTGATGCATGTGCCCGAACATTGCTAATCAGCATGGCATTGATGACGAGCTAAAACATTATTTTTGGTACCAAAATTTTCAGCACGAACCATGCAACACAGCGATGCCCATTTATTGCAGTTTCGATCAAATTATTACAATGTTACAGTCACTCAAAGTTGCGCGCGTTTCACATGTCTTTTGGGTCTACCATGCGCTTCCAAAGAAGTTCCAGGTTCACGACTGCGGTGAGCGGAGATCAGGTGGTTAAAAAATATGCCGAAGGTGATTTCAGATGCTTCAATCCGTTTTGTGTTAAAAAATCACTCACTGAAGGAATTTAAAAATGGTCGTTATTCGAGGTTTTGGCCACATTTGAAATTGCGATGGATCTGTGTGCATACGTGTCTCAGGATAGCAAAATCCTCCAATAATTACGAGCGAGCGAGCGCAGCGAGCGAAGCGAAGTCTTTTCAATATAACGGAAAAATCTCAGTATGAGCGTCCCGGCCCGGCCCGGCCCGGCCTGTAACGCTTTTGAGAGGCTTATATCTCAGCAACCGCTGGACCGATTGGCCTGCGGTCTTTTTTGTTGGGTAGCCCCATCCCTTCTACCACGTAATTGACTACTTTTGATGCATCTCAGTGACCGTCGTGGCACGTGCCACGTGAAAAGTCAAGGGTGTCCAAGCTGTTTTGCAAAAGTAGTGATTTTGAGAGGCTCATATCTCAGCAGCCGCTTGGGCGATTGTCTTGCGGTAATTTTTGTAGGGTAGCTGCATCCCTTCTACCAAAAATAGGATACTCTCGATGCATGTGGGTCACCCCCACTGCACGTGCAAAATACAACAATAAGAGGTGTCAAATTTGTTCCCATTTTAATAACTCGGTAATTACTTGGGCGATTTCGCTGAAACTTGGCATACAGGTAGGCACCCACCAGGCAATGCATTCCCATGTGTTGCGGTTAGGGTGCTACTGCACGTGCGCACGTGCAGGGGGCGTTTCCAGATCTCGAGAACGGCTGGGCCGATTGTGCTCAAATTTGGTACACGGCTGGGGACCGGTTAGTAGGGTGCCGTGCAAAAGTCAGTTTGGACCCCGTTTGCACGTGCGCACGTGCAGAATGCCGCTTCCCGTAGGCAGGAACGGCTGGGCCGATTGCGTTCAAATTTGGCACACCGCTAGCGACCGTTTAGAAGGGTGCTTTGTACAAGCCCCGTTGGAAGTACCCTCTCGCCCTTCCGCACGTGCAGGGCTCACTATCTCGCTCGCTCGTTCTTCGCCCAAAAGGCGTTTTACTGGTTATTAGTGATTTATTACAGTGTTTTGCACCATTTCGTCGCCGCAGTTCGGACGCGTCTCTGACCCCAATATCGATATTGTGTCTGGGACAGTGAGCCGGAAGCCTTTTACTATCCTCACGTCATCTAATGTTCTGCAGACGCGGCCGGGACCCGCTTCTCACCTGAATCTCGATGTGTCTGGGACAGTCGACAAATTTCTCCACCAGGATTCTGTCGTCTCCGAAACTGGAGGCCGCCTCTTGCTGCGAGAGTCGGAAACCTTCCCTGTGAATCAAACGGCACGGTGTAAATCGGAACAATCAACACTGAGGAGGCACGCTATACAAACTTCATCAGAGCCGCTCATTGGACTAAAGTACAAACGCAGTTATCCGAACTACTTTTAAGTTGTGATCATACAAACGTATCTGGGCGCACAATGCACATCAGAACTGAGCCGGCGACAAAATAGCTGTTGACATTTGAGCGAGTACAAAACGTATCCCAAACGAATATCGCCGTCATTTCTCCGGCACGCGCTCACCTGGCCTCGTCATCGTTTCTGGCGATGCGCATGCCCTTTCCGCCGCCTCCGGCCGACGCTTTGATCATCACCGGGTAGCCGATCTCCCGGGACACGGCCACGCAGTGGTCCACGTCCCTGATCTCGCCCTCGAAACCTGTCGCGTGACCGCACAGACTGGTCACAATCTGCGTCACTTACGCAAAAACTGGTCAATACATGCGCAACCCGCCGCACGGAAATATCAATTCAAAGGACCATTAGAAAACGGATTAAAATTCAGACGTGGAACGCACGGCCAAAATTTGACGGACAACCAGTCCAAATGTGGAACCAAAGGAGAAAAAGTGCTAAAAAAGCGACTTTCGAGGTTTTAAGGCTTGAAATAAATGCGTTTTGCGTAAATGAAATACCTGATGCTCAGAGGAAAGAAAAATTATCATCAAACGGATTTTGAGGCCAATAGGAGTACGCCCTGACGTCGCACTGTATCGAACTAGCACATAGCTAGCGAAGTCGTTTCAGGACAGTTTTCGTCCAAACCTAGAAATGTTATAAGCCATACACGGTAGATGATGACAAGTCTCTGGAAACCCTTTGAATGAAACATGCCGCTTGCCACTGCCTACCCTCATCCCAGTTGGGCGTGGAAAAGGTGTATAGGTGTTTGGGTGTCGGTAGCTGGAGGCAGATGGAAGCCAGCGCCGGCGGCCCTCCATCATCTAATGCGTCTGCTTTTGTCCGATGCACTCACTTCGTAGTAGCCATTGCGGCCGCTGACACCATGACTGTCCAGGGTCGACTGTGTCATGTCATTGGGCTAAAATGATGAGCCATTCAGCGCGGTAAGTGACCACGACCGCGTGTATTATCCTCCATAATGTTGGAGCCTGGGAGGAGACATGGCAAACATCGCGAAAGTAACGACTTTGCCGAGCGCCAGACGACTCGGACAAACCTTCAATAATCGACGGCGCTGCGCAATCCATGGAAGTGAGCCATGTTCATCGCGAAAGTAACGACTTTGCCGAGCGCCAGACGACTCGGACAAACCTTCAATAATCGACGGCGCTGCGCAATCCATGGAAGTGAGCCATGTTCGCATCTCATAATGGCAAAAACTAATAAGCGTCATAACTATCAGGGTGATTTGATATTTGCAGAGTGATTTGATATCCGTTTGATATTTGATATTTGCAGGCATCCATTCTGAAAAATGGCAATGCATAGGGCAAGAGGAGGAGCGACCCGGCCAAAACACCACCTAAATCGATTGCCGCAGCACGGGCGGAGTCGCAGCAAATGCCGCCACTTTGTAATCGTCCAGACGCCTGCCGGAGGCCGCACTGTCGGGTGCCTCGCTCCGGGCCCTGAGGTCAATACTGATCGGGTTATTCGCCCACAGCCCTGAGGATCATCTATCACCGTGTCAGCCATACGGCGCTCATACACAGAGTGAATTATTTTCTCCAGACTACTAACTTCAGATAGAGTTGAGGGAAGGTCGGTTCAGCTTGAGCCAGGCCAGGTTGGTTTAGATTCGGCCAGATCATGTCAACTCAGATCCCGCCGCAGCCACTCTCCGGAATGCCGGTCGCCCCTGAACCAGTCACGCGCGGCGTGCTGTCACGCTGGCCGGCGCCGTGGCGTCTGGCTGCCTTGCTGGCGGGTGTCCTGCCAGTGAGCGGCGCTCTCAGAGGACAACCTCCGTACCGACACCGGTACTGCTCGGCACCCTTTCTCATTGGCCTGCTCACCGGCCTCCTGATAATCAACCAGAACGGCACGTGGCTCGCGCCGGGCGCCATCCGGCTCTACGGCATATCCAGTCTGGCGCTGGCTGTGCTCTTCAAGCTGGTCATCAACGTGCCGACGATGGCGTCCGTGTTGCTGCTGGTGGCTCACGGTTCACGGTTGCCCGGTCTGCTCGACCGCACCGACCGGCTAATGGTGTCTTCGGAAACGGCGGACGGCGGCCGCGCCAGCCGCCTGCTGCTCGCAGCACTGATGGCCGCCAGAGGCGCGCTAGCGGTGTGGGACCTGCTGAGCGCCGACGACGTCCTGGCGCCGACGCTCAACCAGCTGCCGCAGCTGTGGTCGTCCATCATGAGCCCAGTGATCACCTGGCGCACACAGACTCTGCTGGCGCTAGATATTCACCTTCTGACGCAGCTGAGCGCCGCGTTCGACTCGATCTCTGAGGGGCTGGAGCGACTGCTGGCACCCCAGCCGCAGCAGCCGCCTCCCGACCGACAGCTGGCTCCGGTGGAGGTCACTAGCCTCCACACGGCGGCGGTCGGCGAGCAGCCCAAGGGGAAGCCGACGCCGCCGTCTAGCAGCGTCTCCGAGTCACTGTCGGCGCTGCGTGAGCGCTACATTCAGGCGGCCGACGCGACGGCGGCGGTGAGTGCCATGTACGCTCTGCCAACGCTCTGTGAGCTGCTGCACTTTGTCACGCTGCTAATCTCGGCTCTGGTGGTGCAGGTGACGCCGTCGCCGCCGGCCCTGGTGTACCGGTGTGTGTGGACGACGGCGCTGGTCGCGCTGCTCAGCCACCACGGCCAGCGGCTGCAGGAGGCGGCCAGTCGGCCGGCGCGGCTGCTGCTGCGCGCCGCGCCGGCTGCGGACGCCGCCACTGAGGCGCAGGTCGGCCGGCTGGTGGCGCTCGTCAGGGAGCTGCAGCCCGCCTTCAGCGCCGGCGGGGTGGGCAGCATCAACGGCCGGCTGCTGGTCTCGGTGTCGGCCGGGTTCGTCACCTACCTGGTGGTTCTGCTGCAGATGACCTGAGCGGACCGACAGTACGACCTACTCTAAGAGCGGACAGTACGCCCACTTTCGGAGCGGACAGTGCGCCCTCAGGAGCGGACAGTACGCCCACTTTCGGAGCTGACAGTACGCCCTCAGGAGCACACAGTGCGCCCCACTCCAGGAACGGACAGTAAGCCCCACTCTATGAGCGGACAGTACGCCCTCAGGAACGGACAGTACGCCTAAGTCCAGGAACGGACAGCACGCCACGCCCCACTCCAGAAGCGGACAAAACGCTCCATACCAGGAGCATACAGCGCACTTCTAACTTCAGGAGTTGACAGTCCGCCCCATTCTAGGAGCGGGCAGTACGCCCCCACTTGTACACCTCTTCTGGGTTTGATGTCCTGAGCGGCCTTCACTGCCGGCCGGGAGTGGTAAAGCGGCAGTCAAGGCCGAGCCGGGGCCGGGAGGCCGGTCAGTAACGAATAGTGCACCCCCACTTGGTCTGATGGTGGCATTTGCTACTCGACAGGTGCATGATCCATTGCTAGCTACCTACAACGTCCTTAAAAGTGTCTTGGTGTACAGTTTCGATTCCACTTTGTGGAAATCCACATCGATCCCACTTGGTTAGTGTTGCCTTACGCAAGCACTGGCCGTTGCACTCTCATTATGCAGATACGAGTTTTCAATCCTATCAGAAGGTGTTGAAACGGTGGGCAGAACTCCGGCAGATCCCGTGGATCTGGTGATCAATGATGTGGTTAATTATGCACTGTGTGAAATGTGCTGTCTTCAAGCACGATACTCGTTGTTTTATTTTCTAAAGAACCGTGGAATACTAGCATCAGAGTGTGATGCAGGCCGCAATAAGGCGGTGTAATCACCTGGAATGGTGTTCACTCCAGCGTCGATAGCCAGCTTCTTGGACTGGATTTTGTCGCCCATTCCAGTGATGGCTGCCGCGTTCGGACCGATGAAGGCGATGTTGTTCTCCTCCTGCACAAGCCAAAAGAAAACATCATAATACAATATATGTCACATATTACGTTCTTCTCCTCCTTTCAATTAGCGCAATTACACATTCAATCTCCC
>NW_024883627.1:0-50496 GCF_019059575.1 Amphibalanus amphitrite
AGAGGAGTGAGAGAGGAGAGAGAGAGAGAGAGAGGAGAGAGAGAGAGGAGAGAGAGATGAGAGGAGAGAGAGAGAGAGAAGAGAGAGAGGAGAGAGAGAGAGAGAGAGAGAGAGGAGAGAGAGAGAGAGAGAGAGAGAGAGACGATAGACGAGACGGCGAAGGTCAAGAGACAGGTGGTAAATAAGCTGATGTCGACAGAAACGAATGAAGGTCATGCCTATGTTTTGGTGGCGCAAAAAGTCGCACTGTTTTGGTGGACGTGATTAAACGTTTTACATATTTGACGAATCCAAACGTGTTATTTCCCTTCTTGATAATACATTTTAAATACAAACACCCACGATTAACTACACGGCATATTATCCCCTCCTTTGTCCAACAGCTAATCACTTTAAATGACGGTAATTTTGGATTAGTGTTACTCACAGCGACAATCTTGTGTGACGGGTGTATTTTTACTCCGAACCGGTCCCTCTGCGACCACAGGACAGGAACTCCTGACCGTTTATTGCACCGATGCAGCGAGCAGACCGGTCGGGCGGTCGACCAAAAGCGACATCGGTGACCGGCCGTCGGCGCTGGTGACAACCCGTCACCGCTGGTCTGTGTCGCGGCGATGACGGACGATGACGGATGACGACGGTGACGGCTGATGACGTGTGGCGCTGCACCGGTGATGGCCGGTGTCGTCACAGCGCCACTCGGGTCGAGTTGGAGAGGCTGCTGACGGTGGTTCCCACTATTGTTCATGTTCTCGGTCATGGCCATTGCATCGTCTGAGAACTCGAGAGGCGGTATGTCTCAGCAGTATCTGAGACATTCTAGAGACCTGCCCGGAGACAGACTAGAGACATGCCCGGAGACAAACTAGACACATGTCCAGACTCCAGAGACAAGCAGAAGGCCGGCCCGGAGACGGGACGGGAGAGAGCCATTGTGGTGACAACAATCGCCTTCTAAGGGCACGTCAAGCGGCGCATTATGCTGGAGCTGCTGCTTCCGAGAGAGGATTCTTAGGTGATGTCTTTATGGGATCGAAAATATAATGGTGGTAGATTATGCACCATTGTTAGTCCCTACCACGAAGAAAGAAAATGAAAGGGCTACTAATCAAGATTGAAATGAATAAACATGTGTCTTGGTCGACACTTTTTGATTATGGAAAAATGTTTCACTCTCAGTTGATATATCTCCGTCATAGAGCATTTCATATTTCACTGTTTCGGTGTGTAAGACGTCATATGGTTGTAGCCAAGGCCCTAAAGTTGTAGCCATCGACGTCTTATGCACCTCCTGGTAAAGCGCTGGTTTGTTGATTGGAGCAACAGCTCAACTGCACCTTTCCTCTCAGCAGCTCCGCGGTCTCTGTTGCTCCACCGAACATATCTGTCAGCCCCAGCTGCTCTGTTGAACTGCTCTGTCCGACCCCAGCTGCTCTGGCTGGCACAGATGTCACCGGCGAATTTAGGAATGAAGCGCAGCTTTCCGAGATTCCGGAGAGGCTAATCTTTCCCCGGGCGATATTACCTCGGCGGAATGTTTTGAAAAGGAAATGGAGTTAGATGCAGGGATTTATAATCCGCTCTGTGACCGTTTTGAGATTCCATTCACGCAGCGCTGAGCGGCGCGGCAGATAGGCGAAGAGAAAAGAAACATCGACAGGGTGAAGTGAAATGTGAAACATTCAATTTGGCAGCGCTACTGACACTACTGCAATCGCTCACCAGCACCTCACATTTTTAATATTATTGGAAACGTGGTTGATGACCATTGTTTCAAATAAAATTAGAATGTTCTTGTACATTTAAAGTGATCAACAGCCGTGATGTTCACCATGGGCTCTTGCATTTTTCTTGAACCTGGACTTGTCCTCAATAACTTTTCCAGTAAGTCTCTGTAGTCCCGGTGTTTTATCTCTTCCCGTATCCTCTGTAGCCTGTAGTCCCCAGTGGCTCTTGATATCTTCTGAGGTCCCGGTGTCCTATCTTTCCCTGTATACTCTAAAGCTCCCAGTAGCTCCGATATTCTCTCAGATTGCGGTGTTATCCCTGCGACTGTTCCGATGTATCTGGTTCTCTCCCCATGTCCTATCTGCTCCTCAGTAGCTCCCGCTATTCTCTGAGGCCCCTGTGTTGTCCCTGGAAGCGGGTCCACACACCATTACCGCCAGCCGGGCTCATTTGTCTCCTATCTCAATATGGCCGCCGGCGGAGTCGTTTGTTTGACCTTGTGGCTCCTGCGCGCCGCGCTGGGGCACCACGCTGCGCCCCCCCCCCCTCCTCGACCCCCGGCTCCCCGGGCCTGCCGAGCGCCACAGCAGTTTGTTATCTGTCAGCGGGAGCGGCGCCGGTGTGTTATTGAGCGGCACAGCGCAGGTTGTGGTGAATGATCTCACCCCCGTCGTGTGCACGACTAATTGATGCCGCCTGCCGGTGGCCGATGGTTTTATAAGGTGTAGCGAACGGGTTGCTGTCAGTGAATCACAGCTGGCTCACTGCCTATTGCTATTCTTGATTTGCACGGGTGTGTGTGCGATAACGGTTCAGGAACTGCTGACTATTGCTAGAAATTTGCTACGATTGTGCGTGTATTTTATGGTTTTATTTTGATTCTTGTCTGCCGAAATGCTATTTTGTGATAGGAGTCTGAACTTTGCATACAGTCACGACGCTCAATTTAGCTCAAACGCTCCACCTCAACAACATAGGAACTTGGTAGGCAGCACCATAAAACACTTCTATAAGCAGACCGTCCCGCGGTCGGGTGTAGAGATGCCTGAAGGTAGACTGCCCCGCAATGCAGACGTCTGAAGGTAGACTGCCCCGCACTGCTGACGTCTCGAGGAAGTGGAGGTAGACTGTACCGCAATACACACGCCTGAAGGTAGATTGCTCTCTCTCTCTCTCTCTCTCTCTCTCTCTCTCTCTCTCTCTCTCTCTCTCTCTCTCTCTCTCTCTCTCTCTCTCTCTCTCTCTCTCTCTCTCTCTCTCTCTCTCTCTCTCTCTCTCTCTCTCTCTCTCTCTCTCTCCCTCTCCCTCTCTCTCCCGGAACAAAATTTTATTAACCCGCGCCCCGTTGGGCTCTGCCGAGCAACGCGCCCGGTTGGGGGGGGGGGGGCATTTTGGCCCCCCCCCCTAAGATCTCGAGAACCACGCAACATAGCGACAAGCGGTAAACGGCGTTGGATATCCCCAACGAGGAACTGCCTTGTGACCCAATTTTATTGACCTAGGTCAAACCGATGACGTCACAGGTCAGGTCAAAGGTCCAATTTTCACCGTTTACAGGCACTTCAAGAATCGAGTAAAATGCATTTCATTGAAAATCATCGATGGGGAAATGTTCTTCAAACACATATTTTGCTATTTGAGGTCACTGATACCAGGTCAGGTCACAGAGGTCAGGTCACGGGGGGTCACAATATGAAAGTGTCGTGTGATACATGTTTTATGGTCCATTTTACATGACAAATGCGATTATATGGGTCAGGCAGCCTTTGGGGCCAGCTTAGATCACGTTTTGGTCAAGGTCAGGTCAAGGTCAGGTCAAGGTCAGGTCAAATTAGGTCAAATTTCAAAGTTAATATTTTTGCATAAAATGGGTATCGAATCGATGCAGCTCGTCACGGGGAGTTCAATGGTGGTCTTTGTTTTGCCGTACGTGGTCTAGAATCGCTAAAAATTGAGTTTAAAAATTTGACGTCATCATTTTTGAACAGTTTTTTCGCTATAACTTGGCCAAAAAACGAGGTATCGATCTGAAATTTGGTATGTATATAGAAGAGCGCTGGGAATATCACATATATTCCGGTTTTTTTCGAAATTCGGAAAACTTTTGGATTTTTTCAAACTTTTCTAAAAAAAAAATCAATTTTTTGATTTTTTTTGGTCAAAAACCAAAAATTTTGAAAATCCGAGATAGCAGTTTTGTAGCACCGCTTTTTGTCTACTAGACCATATAAAGAACTTTGAAATTGCTTGATAACTCTAGATTTGGTGAGCGTTTCAAGATTGCATGTTTTTTGCTCATTTTTGCTCGAACATGACCTCAGTTTGACCTCAATAACTCCTGACCTAAGGTGACCTAAGACTTGAAATTTGGTGTGAAGGTGTCAAATTGATGCCCGGGAAGGTACTGAAAATTTGGCGGAGCTGCGCGCCGCCGTTTTCTTGCTATTCAGGAAAAACCACAGGGGGGGGCCAAAATGGCCCCCCCAACGGGGCGAGGGTTAAATGCCTGCATTACAGAATTACAGGACATAATTTTTCGAGCACCAAGTACGCTATCTCTGCATCATTCAAAATGTCAGAATGTATCATTTATTAAAAGTTGTTGAGACTGTCAGCAGATAAACTGAACAACTTTTGTTGTGTCTCTCGTTGAGTTTCACAGTTCGTTCACCCTTAGCTCCAATGCTCTAACCCGCGCCTTGGTGGGGTCTGTTTATAACGCGACCTGGTGGGGGGGGGGCTATTTTTTGCCCCCCCTCGTATCTCCGAAACTACTGGACGGATCCGCAAAATTCAAACGGCGTTCGAAAGGCCTGTCAAATTTGTCAAGGGAAACCAAATTTCATTGACCTCGGGGTCACCGATGACGTCACAGGTCAGGTCAAAGATGAAATGTTTCACCGTTCACGGGGCTTCTAGGGAATGCGCTATAACACCGAGGAAAACGCATTTTGTCGAGAATCAGCGGTAGGGCGTCAGTTGCCTAGTAGATATGTTGCTATTAGAGGTCACTGGCAATACCAGGTCAGGTCACAGGTCAGGTCACCAAGGGTCACAGGTCAGGTCACATGAGCCCAACTTTACTAAGGTTGTGTGATACATGTTTTATGGCCAATTTTTCATTTCCAACTCAATGGTGTTGGTTATAAGACTATCAGGTACGGCTTAGGTCACTTTCTGGTGAAGTTCAGGTCAAGGTCAGGTCAAGGTCAGGCCAAAAAAGGTCAAATTTTGAAGTTGATATTTTTGCATAAAATGGGTATTGATTCGATGCAGCTCGTCACGGGGAGTCTAATGGTGGTCTTTGTTTTGCGCTACGGGGTCTAGAATTGCTAAAAAATTGAGTTTGAAAATTTGACGTCATCAATTTTGAACAGTTTTTTCGCTATAACTTCGCCAAAAAAAGAGGTATCAATCTCAAATTTGGTATGTGGATGGGAGGCGGTAAGGGCTATCACATATATTCCGGTTTTTGCGAAATTCAAAAAACTTTTTGGATTTTTCGATTATTATATCCGAAAAATCTATTTTTTGTTTTTTGGGGGTCAAAATCCAAAAATTTCAAAAATCCGAGATAGCAGTTTTGTAGCCCTGTCCAATCTACAGCTTTTATGTTTTTATCATTTTTCTGTATTTGCAAAGCTATAGGCCTGACAGCTCTTCCCGCGAAACCCTTTTTTGGGTCGAAAACGGCAGAACATGACGTCACTCTGACGTCATTTCCGGCCAACCTATCATAGCCTTTGGAAAAATTTTTGGTCACAATGTGTAAAATTGATGTCCGGGAGGGTACTGGAAGTTTCGTGACGATCGGCGCAGCGGTTCTGGAGATATATCGAAAAGTCTGGAGGGGGGGGGGGCAAAAAATAGCCCCCCCCCCCACCAGGGCGCGGGCTAATTGTCGTTTCCGATGAGCGTTTGACTTTGATCGGATTAGGCGGCATTATAATCTGGAGGCACACGTGTCTTAATGACTTTAATTAGCTTAGGAATGGTGTTGCATTGGTATTAAATTGGCATTTCGTTTCACGAAAACTCTTCATTATGTCGTGCGTTGTTTTTGTTAAGGTCTTGAGTTTTGAATAGGTGACGGGCAACGCTAACCGTAACTCAATGGAAAGGATGGTGACATTGTCTCATTTCGATAAGCATGCCTTCAGACGTGTTTATGATGAAAAAAAACATTTTTAGCATCCTTTTATCTATATTGCTATAGAAATATAGCAATATTGCTACAGAAATACCAGCAACCCCAAAATGAGGTACAGAGAAATGGTGACATCCTTTCGACCTGCTTTTGATGCATTTGTTTGAAAAGCTTTCTAAAGCTACAACTACTTACAGAATCTGCTATTGCTTGCATTTTGGCTCAGTGAGACTGACCCATAGCCCTACATGCCCTTGAGCTCACTGCGGCTACAGAGACCCCATGCGGCCTCAGGTTACCCTCAGACGGACTCAGTCCACCGCACTGGTCCAGCACAGCTTGCAACTGAGCCGCTCTGGTCTGGTTTCGGGGGATCCCCTGGGATGGCGGCCCCTCTGTCGGTGGTGGTCCGTGCCGTGCTGGACAAGGGCTGGCCTCACACATGGGGCCATAAAAGGGCGCGAGTTGTTTTGGTATCTCGTACAGACGGTAGGTTGTAATTTCAAATTTGCAATGTGATGATCGATCAAGGCTATAGCGCTGCGGTATGCATATTGCATACCGTTAGGACATTCGTGGCTGATGTATACCATACACATTACACTGGCTACTGCTGGCGTGCCGCTGTTGATTTCATCATCGCGGACGTTAACAAGCTTCATGGTGTGTTTTGGAGCATTCGAAAGTCATGTCGCTGAAATCCCGTTGATAAAATGAGTAGATTTGTGACTGAACATTGCAGCCTTATGTGACGGATGAGCTGTTAGGACAACAATCATTGTCACACCGGTGTTTTCTTTGCACAGTTAATAATGTTTAGCACACTTCTCAACAGAGACAACTCATCTACAAACAATACATAACGATGTGGTTATGTAGACTGAACAAATGGTGTTTGTTTTGTGAGAAATAACAGGTGGAGAGAACTCGGTAACTCACAGCACACATGCGACTCTCTGCGGGGTAGAGTAGACACAGCCGCGCTTTATAAACGGCACCATGGTTAGACCAGTGCCACACTCAGTAGAGATCCCCAGACTCGCACCTGTGTCCGGGCGGGTGCTCCATCTGTGTCTGTATGCCCATGTGTATCTGTGTGTGTTGTGTCTATCTGTATGTGCTGACCTGACCGCTCGCCCTCCGCCGCTTTCGTCGTCGCCTCCGATGCCGCCGCGCCGGCCGCCGGCTCCCCTGCTATTGATCTGACTGACATAAGCGAGTCGCCGCCGCCGCCGCCGCCGCCACTGCCTCCACTGCCGCCGCCGGGCGGTCCGCCGAGCGGCGGGCTGACCTCGAGCTGACCCGGCACCAAATGAGGTCACCGGGTCGGCTAAAGGTCAGAGGGTCAGCGAACCGCGTCACCGACACACGTGATAAAGAAGCTCGTTCCACGCTGTCAACCGGTCAATGATCAGACTCAGTTGCGACAAATGAATTGAGGGCGGTGCCACTGGCGGGCAAGTGCCGCTCGTTACATAGCTAATCCCTGCTAATCGAACAAAGCGCTGCTTAAAGGTAGTGTGCCACCTTTGAAAGATTTCCCGTTTTATTTTTCCTAGGATAAGAAGCTTCTGTTTTTACCTAATATCGCAAAAAAATCAAAAATGGGCCTGGAATAGTGCCTTTTTCGCCTAAAAGTTTATCGGTTTTTAGATATGTATAACAACTGTATTGGGCTCACCTGCAAACAGGCGTCGGGCAACAATCGCGAATGCGGCGCACTTGTGACAATAAGCAAAGGTCATTATAGTGTTACGACCATACGACGTACGGGAATGAGTTATCAGCTGTCTAATCGTAGACAACACAATGTCGAGCCTTAAACTGTAAGCCTGTATTGGTATTGTTTCTTAAATTTGGCTGTCGAACATTAATTTGTGGTTTGAAATATGATTTTATGTAAAATAATTGATATGAAACAGCCGTCTCTTAAGTTATGACCCCATTACACCACACGCAAGTGGCAGAAATGACAATGATCAGCTGACGCATTTTTTCTTGGCCGAAGTCAGAGCGCGCGGCCCGACGCACCACGCGTATTTGGAAATTCCGACCTCGACGAGCATCAGAAGCCACCTAACAGGCGTGTTCGAAACCGCAGGAGATGATGATGAACGGGTTTATCGAAACTTGATTGGATGAGCCTATCGGTAATAGCGATTTTAGTGTGTGCATTTATTGTTCATAGTGATGTGAAATGTGGTTGGGGTACGACCGACAACCCGTCGGGGCGAATTTCGCACTGGGGTACTCAAAATTTGAAGAATTTAAGACGTTTCCATAAGTTTTGAAGGTATGGATAAGTTCTAAAAATCCGGTTCTCCTTATCCGGGTCATTAACTCCATATGGTCCAAGAAAGCTGGCACACTACCTTTAACGGACGCGTACTACCGATCTGGTGAGCTGTGGAGTGGGTGGTGGTTCGCCCCGGAGCCGGGAAGAGTAGGTAGCATGAGCAGGATTCGGGCCGGATGAAGTATACCAGATGCCGTGACCTCAGACCCGCTAAAGGTACTGAGGGTTTCCAGGCCTGTCGACGGGCCGTCTCGGACGGGCATTCGTTATTTCCCAAGTCTTGCTGCCGTACACGGTACATACGACCGTGAACTACTGCAGCCGAATGTTTGCCACGATTTGATTAACTGGTCTGCCGGCAGAAGATCAAAGTCGTCGCTCCACTGTAAAAAAATCTTACAAGCCCCTTGTAGGAAAACCGCTGGCGCAAAAATGAGCATGCAGCGACGTGTAAAAATCGCCTCATATTTAGCTAGTAAGAGGGTACAAGCTTGTTTCGTTAGTAAATGACAAGCCCACGCCTCATAAACCGAGCACCCCCGTGTCAGCCCCTCGTTTCGTTATTCGGTACCTCGTTTGAAAACGAGGGCAAAACCAGCAGATCGGTACGCCGATTAGGCTCCTTAGCAGGACTCGCCTGGTAACCCAACCAGCTAGCGCCTGCTATTGCTGCCCAGTAGTAATACTAGCTCAATTGCGTCACCCCCCCCCCCCCCCCTCCTTCTCCCCAGCCGCCCCTCCGACTGGTGGAAGACCCGGCCAACGACAGCCACGATAGCGTGCCAGCCACGTTACAAAAAAACATACACAAAAATAACGTTTATTACTTATTAGCATACGATACAAAATATCTAAATATATACATATTACAATATCATAGCGGAGTGGTGCAAAAGCTGATTCAAATCACCACCAATAGCATTCACAAAATAATACGGTTGCATGAGACACGATCGGGCACTTCCACGGGCTTTGACGCAACGGCACTTACAACAGGCGAGTGAGCAAGTTGATCCTGCCATGTCAGGTACATTGTGCACTGTGCAGTCCATCAAATATTTGCCATACTTTGCAGATTCAAGCAAGTTTTTTTTTTCTGGGCGAGGCTTACCAACAGAAATATCGCTGGCTTCCGGTATACCTTCATGCCTCAGTCTCCCACAACTTTAAGCAACTCTGCAAACAGAAAAGAAAATTAACTGCTGATTTTAAAATATCAGTGAGGATGGCTTTATTATCTACATCAACTGACTTTTGTATAAGATAAATCAATGTGAGGCAATATGTGTAACTTACACATTTGGAAAAAAGGCTAGACAGCAACTGAAAGAAAGTCCGTCTTCCAACAGTCGGAATTCAAACGAAACAGTGGCCCACAACGGTCAAGGGGTGAATTCTATGACGCAACATGTGTTCAGAATATTACAAAATAAATAAAATGTCCCCCATTGCTACGTAAATATCATACAATATAACGTACCTTCGAAATATCCCAGCCCGAGAACTTCACAACGCACCGTGCCACAACACAACCGCACCAACCGCCGGCAGCCGCAGAACTGAACAATGGCGGCCGGAAATGACGGCCCCGCGCCGGAAGTGAAGGACGCGTTTTAGAAGCAGTCTCAGACTCGTCGCTGCTCACCGTAGCAGGGATTTATGAGGCACTACCGAATCAAAGTCGTTTCGCCTCATTCGGCATCACGAAAACCCTACCAGGACTAGTCCGATGATGAGTTTCCGACTAGGTGGCGTGTGCGCAGGATTTTATTTAAAGCACGTGCAGGGTGGTGCCTCATTAGCCGACATAATAATAATATGACACGATAATGAAACACGCATGTAACTAGCATGCAACAAGCTTCTGGCGGATTTAATTATGAGACTATGCGTAGTTTTCCGACACAGCGCGAAATCTGTTGATAAGCAGGAAGGGGTGTCAGGGAAGCATTTAAGTTATAGGTTACCGTTTGTAACCAATTGTTTCACGAGGCCACTCTTTAACTAACAACCTTCAGGCTGATAATGTCCCTATATATAACAGCAAGGTACAATGGACGACCGTGTAACCCACTCCTTGTCATGGAATTGGCTCGTGACATTTTTTTACAGTGTCGAATCAATTACTGCGAGTCAGCTGGGCGGCAGAGCCACCGGCTAGGCTTCTGCGACCGAACGAGCATGCAGCGATCTGTTTTGAACTCTGATGTTTGCTGAAGGAATTGAACTCGGGTGTTTGCTGAAGGAGGGACAATCCCGATTGAAGCAAAGCCCGAGTTTGTATGATAAAGGAACGGATAATTTGAATAAAGTGCGATATGCACTGGAATGGACACTTATACAGCCTTAACTATATTTACCATACTATATACCACGTTTAAATGCTTATGTCCCTTGAGTCACATTCTACTGGTGCTGCCGAATGCTACCAAATCTCCAGCAAATCTCCATATTTTGCTGCTGAAAGTTGGCCTGCCATAGGTAAACCCAATTTTTAATTGTTTTCGACAATGATGTATTGAAAATTCATATATTCTTCACTTTTTTACTGCCAGTTGAACTTACTACATCAGATTCAGCTCTAATTTTGTAATATGTTTGTCGCTGGGAAATTCATGAGCCATTACAACTTCCAAAGTGCTCGACTCATGAACGATGATGGGCTCAATGGATACACTTACGAGCCGAAATATATACTTTCGTGGAAAGCCACGTATTCAAACATTTCATTGATTCATGACAAGCAGGTGATTGTCATAATGTCCATGTCACATGGTTTTAGAAGTCACTCGTATCTTCACAAAACAGTGCTGGTTAATTATTGAGGAAAGCTGCGATGACCTCAGTGACGTCATAAATGACGATACGCAAGGTCACTAAGCTAACACCTTATCAGGTTTTGTAACGTCAGTGAAAATCGCTTCCTCCACCGTGCCCTCCCAGAATCCCAGGTCACTTTCAACGAACTTTGTTTCTAGCTCTTTACACCCGCTGTTCTTTGTTGTTTCAGGTTACATGCAGCCGGCGGGGCCGCTGATCGAGCCGCACGCGGCGCCGGTACCGCCGGTACCCTCTGTACCGGTACACCGTCCGGTGGCGCAGCACCGGGTACCTCCGGAGCCGCCGGGTACCGGCCGGTGGCCCTCTGATACCCCTCCCGCAGCCTCCCTCTCCAGTCCCTCCCCGCCGAGCAGCCGGGCCGCGCCGGCGTACCACGCGCCACCTTACCTGCCCGGGTACCCGGGGTACATGTACCCCAGTCCGTACCGGCCGGGCGTGTACGCTCCGCCGCCGCCGCCGCCCGCTGCGAGACATGACTTGTACCCATATCCGTACTATCCATACATGCCACCTCCGCCACACTACCAGCATCACCCGCATCTCATGCATCCGGCCATGTACCACCACCCCGAGTACCCGCAGTACCCGGGGTACCCGTGTGGGTACCCGGGCGGCCCGCCGGCGCTGCCGCCGCCGCCTCCCGTGTACTCCGAGGGACGGTACGCCCCTCCGCGGCTGGCCCCGCCACCTGCACACGCGGCAGACTACGGACCTTTCGCGGCGCCAGGTGAGTCCCGCGGAGACGAGAGGGAGAGGGAAGAGTTGAGTGGTTGGTGGGAGTGGGAAGAGCGATCTGTGTTGAAGAAAAGCGAGAAGTCAAGGAAGATGGTCACTGTGTCAGAGTGTAAAGTCGGTGTGTAAAGCAAAATGCGTGAATCGCAAAGCTTTCACGTTTAAATTGCAACGATTACAAAGTGATCCAATAGGGTAGATGGGAGAATTGTGCATATCGAACGTTATTGTATGTCGGTTTCTTCGAAGCGAAATTCTCTCGGCCTGATTGATATTTCTGGCGGTGGGAAGGTCTTGCTTCTATTTGTGGCTAAAGTAAATTATATATTTATATGCTATGTTATTTTCAGCCGCGGGAGAAGATCCGTGTCTTGGGAAATATTTTATTCAGATCACGCAATGGAGTGATGACGCTTGCTATTTACGGGGCTCTATTGCAATATTGTACCTTGGTTCTAGAAGGTTTAGACGTTTCATTTCCTGTCCTTATTAAGTGTTTGATAAGTTTTGCTTGATCAGTCGGAAGCTTACTGAACTCCTGAACAGGCGCCAGCTGATGGCTTCTTCATGGAAGAACCTAACCATCCCCTGCCGCTACTCCCTGCGCTCCTATTGCCTCCAATCTGCCGGGTCCGCCCTCTCTTCCTGCGGACTGTGACGTCACATCCTGTGGTCTGGTGGCCCTCCGGCAATTAGCATATCTGATCAGTGGCCCGCCTGCCACCCGTCTGCCGAGCGCCTGCCGGCCTGCCGAGCGTCTGTCGTCCCCTGTTTAGCGGCTATGTGCCGGCCGATGGGACCGCCGAACCGGACCACACTGGACCACCGGACCGCTGTACTGGACCTCGGTGCAGACCGCCGAACCGCCACGGCACGTGATCGCCTAGGGGCGACAGCTGGCGAGCCGAAAGGACTCCGTTGTGTCGGGAAGGTCGGGGTCGTTTTGGCTTGCATTTGCCATGTGATGTGGGTGGCCATCTTGCTTGACTTTTTATTTAGTTGAACGATGCTGTGTAGACCTGACGAACATCCATGAAATGGGATATATTTCGTTCATCTCACGTCGAGAGGTGATGAGGCATTTCTGCTATGCCTGGGACTCCATTCCTGGGTGATGATATTTATGGGCTGCTGTTGAAATCTCATGCCATAAATCTACTCGATGTATTTCGCTGGCGTTGTCAGAACGTGGAAACGATTGAGATTGGTTGTTGAGAATACTGAGTGCGACACAAGCAACCAATTGATGGCATGATTTGCTGTTGCGAGAAGCTGCTTCAAATCCCTCTCTATCTCCTCTCTACCATACTATCTGCCTCTTTCTCTCCCACCCTTCCTCCCTTCCTCTCTCTCTCTCCCTCTCTCTCTCCCTCTCTCTCTCCCCTGTCTTGCTGTCCTCTCCGTGCTCTCCTGGTCTTTTCCCGCACCTGGTGCTCACACCCTCCCACGGAGTAGAGCAACCTCTATGCATAAATCGGCTCCGTGCCTCAAAGAGGCGGTGACGCGCTCCTTTTCATCTGCTGTCGGAAGGGAAGTGATGCTAAACTGGAGCACTTCTCGATTTATTGCCGGCTAAAACGGCTTGTAAAATGGTCTCAGCTTTGAACGCACGTTCTGCTGCAGGTTTGTTGGAAAGTGATAAATTCTGAAATAAATGTGTGTAGTGTGATATTGACTGCAATGGCAGCTGTCGCTCAAGCTCGAACATTCAAAACTAAGTAGTCAGATACAGCATCTTCTGCTATATAATACCATCCTCGCATCTTCATTCTTCAGTCTAACCACTGCAACCCGCCCCTTAAACCTCAGTGCTCACTGGTCAAATCATCACACCAGGGGGAACGCTCAGTAATACCCTAAGAGGGCCGACTTCTGCGAACCAATCATCTGCCCGGCCCGTGGCGCTGAAAGGACGCCTCGGAGCACCGTGTCTGGCCTGTAACAGATGGTCTCGGAGTGACCCAGGCAGTGCTGATTGATCACTGGTCTGATCAAATGATATCTTCCTGACGGCGGACGATGGGCGGCACAAAACGTCACCTGGCCGGCCGCGCCGGCACGGATGCAGACGGGAGAGAGGAAGAATGAGGGGAGGGAAGTGAGGAAATGATGGAAAGGGAGGAGAAAGAGATTAGGAAAATGGATGGGAGAGGAAGGAAGATATACAGAAAGATTGAAATTAGGAAGGCAAAACGTAAGAGAGAGGAGGAGAAATAGGAGTGAATGAGAGAGACAGAGACAGAAAAAGGGAGGGAAGGGGAGGAGGGTAAGAGAGAGAGAGAGAGAGAGAGAGAGAGAGAGAGAGAGAGGGAGAGGAGAGAGAGAGAGAGAGAGAGAGAGAGAGAGAGAGAGAGAGAGAGAGAGAGAGAGAGAGAGAGAGAGAGAGAGAAGGTGAAGAGGAAGAGAATAAAAGAGAGAGGGAGTAGTAAAGTAGTGGCCAGTCCACATAAAACATTGCTCGGAGCCATACATTACAGTCGGTAGCCGGATCCCTTCAGTAGGTGCTGAGTGGACCGAGTCCGGGGTGTTACTACATCCTGTATGTACACCTACAGGCCGATCACGTGCTGCCGGCGCGGCGGTCACGGAACTCCAGCACGAGCGTGCTCCGTGAGCGCGCCACAATCATGGATTCGCCTTTTACTGAGGAGGCTTTCCCGAGAAAGGATCTGGGAGAGCAGGATATGAAAGAACAGGTGCAGAGATAATTTCTTTATATGTCGACCAAGCCATATTTTCTCTAGAAATGCGTCGTTTTGGTGTAGAACCTCTAACGGCTTTGATGGAATGTGTTGGTGGTATTTGTATATGTCTAAACTGACAACCGTAATACAATTAGTGAATTAATTTAATTAGCCTGAATCATGTTCCCAGAAGCTAATATTATATTGCTGCGAACAGTGCCTAGAATGTTGGAATAGTTACACACCGCTCGCGCCCGAATAAAGTCTGTCTTTATTAAAACGCCTGAAGATAGGCTGTCCCGCAATGCAGACGCCTGCATGTAGACTGTACCGCAATACACACGCCTGAAAGTAGACTCGCCCGCAGTACACCCGTTTGGAGGTCTGCGTCATTTACTCTCATGCTGGTTTGTTTGTCGTTCAATAACGAAATGGTGCGAAAGCCGAGTGCAATTGAAATGCTGGACTATACGTGTATTGTACGCACGCTTTCTTCTGCTGGAGTGCATGCTCTCGTAACAGCCGCTGAAGTATCCCATGAAACTCATGTGACTCTCATTCCTAGTGAAAATATTACTTTGCTGATATCTGAAGCGACAATCTAGAATTGCGCACTTTCTCGGGATATACCCAATGACCTCAGACAGCATCGTTCCAATTAGGTCGGTCATTGTCGAGCCTGTGCGCGTCCAATAAATCTCCAGGAATCTACGACATGGCTTCCAACCTGCGTAGCTGCACAAAGCCGCGCGTGAATCCGACGCCGTTCTTATACAATGCGCTGCGGGCCCTAGAAATTTGCATCCAATGACTGCACGAGTGGGGTCACGTCGGGCGGGAGCTTCTCTCGACAGCCACAGCTGGCTGATTTCATGAATCCATTAACTGACAGCCTAGAAGTGGAGGTGGCATTGGGGAGGTCCCGGCCCGGCAGGGGGAGCAGATGACCCCACGGGAGCTCGGTGCTGTTGGCGTGCTACCTTGTTGAACAATACTACATGGTTTAGCGAGGGTCCCGCTGGCTTGTTTTATTGTAACATATTTGGCTGGCTGGTCGGCATTGCTGGCGAGAATGTAGTTGGTGCATTGTTCTTTTCTATTTATAGTTGCATACATTTTAGTAATGTCGTCTAAATTTATTATCTTGGACATTTCACCTCGGATGATTACTTGGTTCGGAAATGTTTTCATTGTTCTATGTGGTCTGATGAAAATGATTAAAATACCGGAGTCAAATGACAATGAACACCATCAGCCTAATATTAACTTATTTTCACTCCCCGTGTAGAACTGGGTCGTTGGCGTGTTCGCTCACCATTTCCGTGTGCGGACACTACCGACTGCCGGTTTCGCAGGCCGCCTGTTAGCTTCACGTAACGAGCAATAGCAGCGAGCGGTGTACCATGTAATGCCCAGGTCGTCCGACCATGGCCTACACTGATCATGTGTGAGCGTGGATCACGTTCACGTGGGTAATGCCAAGCTGATAACGTTGTAACAGCTTGGGGGAGATGAACATAAGTAGTTTGCACTCACCTTAGGAAGTTTTGTTTGTGGCTAGTTGTGCCTTTTTTGCATACATTAGTATTTATCACTGAAGTCCTTTTTCTTGCAAGATAAATGAGGACCAGGTCTATATGAGAACTGGGTGATAAAAACAACGAAGACTTTTTATCTTAAATTAACCGTTCACTTTTTGTTTGGTTATTGACTGATTGGTTTATGGCATGCCCTGTCAGACCATTCCATTGTCGTAGAATGAGAGGATTACGAACAGATTGAGACATTGAAGAAATGCGACTATTGCGTGCCGTGCTGTGCTCGGCACCACGGCGACTTGCACATGAACTGTGCGCCCCGTGGGACAGAGGTCACCCACCTGCTCATGGGGTCACTCCGGGACGGGTATGTTTCTACTAGAGATACCCTCAGTGGTTTCCTAGATATCTCTTCATTTAACCTGACGTTGATCATTCGTTCGGCCCTGGGTATCGCTGAACGCCTGATGACGGCTCCTCTCGCTCTCTGCGCTCTACCCGGGATGTACTGTTACCAGACGTTCCCACTAGATGTCAGCACCGTGACCTCGCCGGACCGAGACGGTCGGACCACGCGGAGCCCATGTCCCTCTGGCTCTGCTCTTGGCTCCGGTGCTGCTCCTGAGGGAGCGCACCCCGTAGCCGGGTGCAGTGAGTGCCTTGGGGCTGGATGGCCCAGGGGCGGATCCAGGAAAACTCCAAGGGGAGGGTCATGAATCGAAGTGGTGCCCCTACCTATACCCAAAATTAAAAACTCAACGGATTTCGTCCACTTCATTTTGGTGGTGCCCCCATTTTCAGTTTTTTATTTTTATTTTTTATTTTTAGTCAGTATCTTACCTCTTAGCCACAACCACATTTACCAATTGTAAGCAATTGTATATATGAATGTGCTATGTGTATATATGTTGTGGACGCTGAGTAATGAGTACTTACCAGGAACGTTATCAGGTAAGCAAATCGTTGTCAGTCCGACGAACTTGACCCTGGCGTCTAAAGGGTCTGTCCTTGACACTTCAGGCTTGTCAGGGGCACCAAAGTCCTTCCAGGGACACCACAAACCTGTCAGGGGCACCTACGGCCTTGTAGGGGCGCCACAGGCCCGCCAGGGGCACCACAGGCCTGCCAGGAAGCAGGGGCACCACAGGTCTAGCAAGTATACACGACAGGCCTGTCAGGGGCACAACGGGCCTGTTGGGCCCATGAGCACCCCTAGGGGCAGGGGCACCACAGTCCTTCCAGGGGCACCGCAGGCCTGTGAGGGGCACCAGCGGCCTAGCAGGGGCACCAGTCAACACAGGCCTGCCAGGGGCACCACAGACCTGCCAGGGGCACCAGAGGCCTGCCAGGAGCACCACCGACCTCGCAGGGGTAACTTGGGCCTGTCAGGGCCCAGGGGCACCACGGGCCTGTCGAGAGGCACTTCAGGCTTTTCAGGGGCACCATAGTCCTCTCAGGGCGCAGGGGTAGCAGGGGCACCAGAGGCCTGCCAGGGGCACTACAGGCCTAGCAAGGGCACCACTGGTCTATCAGGGGCACCACGAGCCTGTCATAGCCAGGCATCTCAGGCTTGTCAAGGCCCAGCGGCACCACAGGTCTGTGAGGGGCACCAGCGACCTAGCAGGGGCACCAGTCAACACAGGTCTGCCAGGGGCGCCACAGACCTGCCAGGGGCACCAGAGACCTGCCAGGGGCACCACCGGCCTCGCAGGGGCACCTTGGGCCTGTCAGGGGCACGACGGGCCTGCCGAGGGGCACTTCAGACTTTTCAGGGGCACCAGTCCTCTCCGGGCGCAGGGGCACCAGAGGCCTGCCAGGGGCACCAGCGGCCTAGCAAGAGCACCAGAGGCCTGCCAGGGGCACCAGCGGCCTAGCAAGGGCACCAGAGGCCTGCCAGGGGCACCACAGGCCTGCCAGGAGCACCACCGACCTCGCAGGGGTAACTTGGGCCTGTCAGGGCCCAGGGGCACCACGGGCCTGTCGAGAGGCACTTCAGGCTTTTCAGGGGCACCATAGTCCTCTCAGGGCGCAGGGGTAGCAGGGGCACCAGAGGCCTGCCAGGGGCACTACAGGCCTAGCAAGGGCACCACTGGTCTATCAGGGGCACCACGAGCCTGTCATAGCCAGGCATCTCAGGCTTGTCAAGGCCCAGCGGCACCACAGGTCTGTGAGGGGCACCAGCGACCTAGCAGGGGCACCAGTCAACACAGGTCTGCCAGGGGCGCCACAGACCTGCCAGGGGCACCAGAGACCTGCCAGGGGCACCACCGGCCTCGCAGGGGCACCTTGGGCCTGTCAGGGGCACGACGGGCCTGCCGAGGGGCACTTCAGACTTTTCAGGGGCACCAGTCCTCTCCGGGCGCAGGGGCACCAGAGGCCTGCCAGGGGCACCAGCGGCCTAGCAAGAGCACCAGAGGCCTGCCAGGGGCACCAGCGGCCTAGCAAGGGCACCAGAGGCCTGCCAGGGGCACCACATGTTACGTCAATAACATTGTTAACGATTGTTCTTGCCGGGTATCGTAAAAGGGACCAGTTACTTTAAATGACTGTATTCGAAATTCGTAAAACTATAAGCCAAGTGTCGATACAAATTCACCTCTTTTTCACCTCGTTTCACATCATCCATCATTCACCCAGACTGTTCTACATTTTCATAATTTTCCATCATTGTTGGATTTCATGTGAAATCTGCACGGATCCTCCTCATAGGGATAATTAATTGACACTTTAAGAAATAACACCCTCCCCCCGCCAACGGAGCGGACCAGGCGCACACGAGCTCATGATCCGAGCGCCTCCTCCAGCAGGCAGAGCCGCCGGGCGGGGCGGTGCACTTCTCCTCCACGGACCAGTACGCGCGCCGACCGGACGCGGCCATCAGGCCCAGGAACTGTCTCGGTCACGCGTCCCAGGGGCCACTGGCCGCGCGGGCTGCCGTTCTCCACGATGAGGACGAGATCCCCCACTGCCAGGCTGCGACTTTCCGATCTCCACTTCGGTCGGCATGCCAGTCCTGGTAGATACTCTCGAAGCCATCTCCGCCAGAACTGGTCTGTTAGCGCCTGGCTCTGCCGCCAAACTCGTGTAGAGCAGCTCTCTTCGTCTCGGAACAATCCTGGAGGCAGACGCCTGACCGGACGCCCCAACAGCAGATGATTGGGCGTCAGTGCCTCCAAACTGTTCGGGTCTGTCGACACGTGCGTGAGTGGGCGGCTGTTGACGACTGCTTCCACTTCAGTCAGAACAGTGTGCAGTACTTCCTCGGAGACAAGCAGCCGCCCGAGGACAGCTCTCAGCGCGCGTTTGACAGTCCCCACCATCCGTTCCCAGGCGCCGCCCATATCACAGGCAGCCGGTGGGTTAAAATGCCACCGGATATCGCGTTGAGTGAGCTCATCGCTGATAGTGTGCTGGTTCCATTGTCGCAGCAGCTGGCGTAGCTCTTTCTCTCCAGCCCGCAGACACGATCCGTTGTCACAGAAGACGTCTGATGGCGGTCCACGTCGTGCGATATACCTGCGGAAGGCCATCAGGAAGCTCTCGGTGCTCAGGGAGGACGTCAGCTCCAGATGGACCCCGCGCGTGGAGAGGCACGTGACCAGCATACACCACTTCTTCTCGAATCGTCCTCCATGCACCTTGATCTTTAGAGGACCGAAGAAGTCGAGCCCAATTGAACTGAAGGCGTACTTCGTGTCGAAACGTGCGGTCGGCAAGTCGGCCATGCGGGGCTGACACGGCTTAGCTCGGCGTCGTCGGCAAAAAGAGCAGTCAGCCACTACCTTCTTGACTTCTTGCCGGGCGCGCGGCACCCAGTAGGCCTGACGGAGCTCATTTAGGACATGTTCGGTTCCCGCGTGCATCAGTCGTCGATGAACTGCGTCGATGATGACCCTCGAGATGCAGCTACTTCTCGGGAGGATCACAGGGTGGCGGGTCTCTTCTGGCACAGGAGCATTAGATAGTCGTCCGCCGACTCGTAACAGCCCCTCTGAGTCTAGCATTGGAGTCAGCTGCAGAAGACTGCTTGACGAAGGGAGCTCCTTGCCTTCGTTCAGTGCCTCAATCTCTTGGGCGAATGCCTGCCGTTGGGCAAATCGCACCGCCATGTTTTCTGCTTCATGTAGCTCCTCGGCAGATAGTGGCTCCCGCTCGAGGGCGTTTGGCTGTGCGACCTGAGACTTCAGCACTCTCAACATGTTCCTCGTGAATCGCAGAATCCAGGCGACAGTTCTTTGGTAGCGGACCCATTTAGAGAACCGTTGTGGGTCAGGCAGAGTAAGGAGGGTGGCCAGCCGGGTGCTGTGTTGTGTGACCATCACGGTCTTAAGCTCTGGATCCTCATCTTTCAGTGACAGCTGCTGGTCTGGTGGCCAGGCATCTTCTGACTGCCACAAGAAGTCGGGTCCCCTTATCCATCGGCTGTCTCTCTTCAGGTCGGAGGCTTTCGATCCCCGCGAGCAGTCGTCTGCTGGGTTGAGCTCGGTCGGCACATGACGCCACTGTCTGGGCTCAGACACGTCACGGATCTCGGCCACACGATTAGCAACGAACGTGTGGAAGCGCCTGCTGTTGTTCTCGATGTAGCTGAGGACGACTTTGCTGTCGCTCCAAAAGACCGTGTCACTTTGATTCAAGTTCAGCTCCTGAGCTACTTGGGCCGCCAAGCGCACAGCCAGCACCGCCGCCTGCATCTCTAGACGGACGATCGTCAACCTTTTTAGCGGCGCCACCCTACATCGGCTCATAATCAAGGAGCAGTGGATAGCACCGTCTGCATATTCGTGCCTGAGGTAAGCGACTGCCCCAAAGGCTCGCTCAGAGGCGTCACAAAAGACGTGTAACGTCTTCGTGACTGTTTTCTTGGTGTGATGCTGATCCGCGTAGCATCTTGGGACTCGAATCTTCTCTATTGACTGCAACTCTGAGATCCAAGCTGCCACTTCGCTGCACTCCTCGTCAGAGAGAGGGCTGTCCCAGGTGTGTTCAGTCGACCAGAGTGTCTGCAGTATCATCTTCCCCATGACCAGGAAAGGGCTCGCCAGCCCCAGTGGGTCAAAAATACCAGCGATAACCCGTAGGATCTCGCGCCTTGTAGTTGGTGTTGTCGGCCCGACATTCGTGACTGACGGAGCACTGGGACTCAGCTCATCTAGCTCTGCATCCCACTGCACACCCAGGACCTTCTGTGCCGGGAGTGACGCGCTTAGGTCTACGGCACCAACTGCTCTGTCTTCCATCGGAATTCTCGCAAGCACCTCCCTGGAGTTGCTGTTCCATTTGCAGAGTCTGAAGCCTCCCCTGGAGAGCAGTGCCGTCACCTCTGCCGCCGTCTCTTGTGCTGTATCTTTGTCTGGTTCAGAGGTGGCCAAATCGTCCATATAGAAGTCTCTTTCGACAATTTCACGTGCTCTGCGTCCAGCTACAGTGTCATCACTCTTCTCCTGGGCTGTTCGGCGTAGTACATAGCTGGCTGATGCTGGAGAGCTCCGAGCGCCGAATATTACCCTGTACATTTGGTATATATCTGGCGGACGGGTGCTATCCAGATCACGCCAAAGATAGCGGAGTGAGGCCTGGTCCTCAGCTCTCACAGCCACCTGCATGAACATCTTCTCTATGTCGGCGCAGAGACCAACAGACCCTAGACGGAAACGTAGCAGCACCCCTGGGAGTGATCTTAGGAGGTCCGGTCCAGACAGCAGATGCCCGTTAAGGGAGGTACCTCCATAGCTGCTCGCTGCGTCGAAGACCACGCGGAATTTGCCTGGCTTGCTGGTGACTGCGTGATGAGGCAAATACCAGGTGCGGTCATGTTGTACGAGCAGTTCCTCATCATCAAGCTTCCGCGCATATCCTTTCTTCACATTTTCCTCCATGCTCTGTTGGTACGCTGTCGCCTTCTCAGGAGCTCGGCGCAGAGCCCTCTCTGTGTTTTCCAGCCGGCGCATGGCCATGGGGTAGTTGTCAGGCAGCTTGACATTTTCATCACACCACAGCAGCCCTGTCTCGTAGCGATCGCCGCGCCACGTGGTAGTCCTTGCCATGATGTCTTCAGCTTGCCGGTCTTCCTGAGATGTCGGCTCTTTCATGTTGTACGCAGTACCAAATGCCTCCGTTGACCACCAGTCCTTCAGCATAGTCACCAGCTCGTCATCAGCTGAGCGGTGCTTGGAAATGTGCATCACCTCTCGCTGGCCATGGGTCACCAGCTGAGCCACATTTCCGGTCAGACACCAGCCGAAGTGGGTTCGTACTGCCACTGGTTGTCCTGGCTTGCCGACTCTGACCTCCTGCTGCAGCATGGCCTCCAGAACATTGGCCCCCAGCAGCAGTTCAACGGCCTTTCCATTGTTGTCTGGAATCACTATGTCATCCAGATGCTTCCAGGCCTTCCTTTGCTTCCAGTCCACGCTTTGAGGACGCACATTCAGTCGGGCGACGGAGAACACCTCTGGTACTGTGACCGTGTTGGCGTTACTTCCTGGGGACAAGGAGGACACTTGTAGACTCGTTCTGATCGCGAGTCTGTTGCCTCCGCTTCCTTCAACATTGGCCAGTTGTAGCTCCCTCCTGTCTCCGTCAATCCCCAGCTCCTTAAGCACGTGCTCCTCGCACAGACTCGTATCGGCACCGGAGTCCAACAGTGCGAGGGTATCCTTGTAGCGTCCTTCAGTTCCATGAATCCGGATTGGAACAATTTGTAGCAAGGTGCGCTGACTTGTATGCGTCTCCGTCTGCGTCATTGCCATTACGTCACGGGCGTCTGTCGTCGCCGTCGGTCTTGTTTGTGCGGGATGAGGAGATTGCGCTGACGGTATGTGGAGAAGGCGATGGTGTCTCCCCTTGCAGCCCCGCTCTCCACAGACTGTCCTGCTCGAACATTTGCTCAGCCAGTGGCCAGTACTGAGACATCGGAAACAGCGGCGGCCACTGCGCACGATGTGACCGCGCTCCTCCGGTGTTTTCTCCAGAAAAGATGGGCATTCGGCAAGTGCGTGGGCGCCACTTTGGCACACAACACATTCAGCACTGACAGCCGCTCCAGAAGCAGTCGCAAAAGTTGTGCGCTGAGCTGAACTTTTATTCCCTCTTGTGTCGCCCCGGCGCCTGTTCAGCGGTGCCGGTGTATGCGCTGATCTGGCGACACTGTCCTGTACCCTTGAGCAGAGCGCAGGCTGAACGCGGCGGCCCGCCAGCACTACTTTCCCAAGCCAAGAATCAATGTCCTCCAGAGTGGGTACTTGTGGCATCATTTCCACTTCTAGCTGGCCCCACTGCCAGGCCAGCGTGCTTGGTAGCTTGGCTATCACCTGCTGCATTGAAGAGGTCGCAGCCAAATCCGCTTGGTAGCCCATGCTCTTTAGTACGCACACGGCCGTGTGCAGGGCTCGCGACAGACTTGTCAGGCCAGCGATATCGTTGTGCTTCACTACCGGATGCTGAAGAATGCTGCTGAGTGTGCTCTGGACGACAGCAGTCGGGTTTCCGAATTGAGTCTCCAGCTCGCTCAGCGCCACTTCATAGAGCGACATGTCACAGAGCAGACCACGCACGGCTTCACGAGCGTCTCCCGTCAGGAACGACTGGAGGTGAATCATGCGCTCTGTGTCAGTCAGTGACGCATTATCATGAACCAGGGCTCGAAAGAGCGAGATCCACCGGGGCCACTCTAACGGAGACCCATCAAACATCCCAAGCTGTATCTTGGGCAGCGATGCATGAACAGGAGCGAAGTTTGTGTTGGCTTCGACCCATCGTCTTGTGCGATGGCTTCGATCGGGCGATCTGTTTACCGGGTTGTTCTCTTGATCGGGTGGACGAGTCGGGTTACTCCCTCCCGCATTTCCAGCCTGCGCTCCGGCAATACTTTGACACGCTGCAGCCTGCGTGTCACCAAGCATTTGACACTGGACCCGCTGATCAGACTGCTCGTTCTGAACGCGAGCCATCGGGGTCGGCGGCACAGGGCTCACCCTGTCAACAGCGCGGTCCATGGGCGGCGGCTGGTGGTGCATGGACACCGGTCGCATTCCATCTTCATCTGCAGTGCCGACCGAATTTCGCAATCCAACCTCTTCTTCCATTATTTGAAGCTCCAGCGCGTCTACCTCCGCTTGGTCAGCTGCCTGTCGTGCTTCGGCTAAAGCCTCATCTCTTGCTAGCCTCGCACGAACCTCAGCTGCCTTAATCTTCTCGTCTGCCACTCGCTTCGCCTGTTCGGCTTTGAGCTGTGATACGAGCGCTCGTCTCCTTACCGAACTGCGAGTGGTGGACGTAGAGCTCATTTCAGCCTCACTTCGGGTTTTGAGACTTGCGGATGCAGACCTATCACCGCAAGCCGATCGTACACTCATAGTTACGTTACCTATCGAATCGCAGTCAATCAATTCCTTAACTGGTTACAGTTATCTTACGGTACTCTATCCGGCCCGGAGGACCATAATGTTACGTCAATAACATTGTTAACGATTGTTCTTGCCGGGTATCGTAAAAGGGACCAGTTACTTTAAATGACTGTATTCGAAATTCGTAAAACTATAAGCCAAGTGTCGATACAAATTCACCTCTTTTTCACCTCGTTTCACATCATCCATCATTCACCCAGACTGTTCTACATTTTCATAATTTTCCATCATTGTTGGATTTCATGTGAAATCTGCACGGATCCTCCTCATAGGGATAATTAATTGACACTTTAAGAAATAACACCACAGGCCTAACAAGGGCACCATGGGCCTGTCAGGGGCACCTCAGGCTTGTCAGGGCCCAGGGACACCACAGTCCTTCCAAGGGCACCGGAAGCCTGTCAGGGGCACCAGAGGCCTGCCAGGGGCACCACAGGCCTAGCAAGGGCACCTCTGGCCTGTCAGGGGCACCTCAGGCTTGTCAGGGCCCAGGGGCACCACAGTCCTTCCAGGGGCATTACAAGCCTGTCAGGGGCACCAGAGGCCTAGCAAGGGCACCACAGGCCTGCCATGGACACCACAGACCTGCCAGGGGCACCACCGGCCTTGCAGGGGCGCCTCAGGCCTGTCAGGGGCACCACGTGCCTGCCGGGGACACTTCAGGCTTGTCAGGGGCGTTACAGTCCTGTCAGGGCCCAGGGGCACCAGGCCCGTGGTGTCCCTGCTAGGCCTGTGGTGCCCCTGGCGGTCCTGTGGTGCCCCTGTCAGGACTGTGATACCCCTGATAGGCCGGTGGTGCCCCTGGAAGATCTTTGGGCCCCCGGGCCTCAAGGGGGGGGGGGCCATGACCCATGTGACCCCCCCCTTGGATCCGCCCCTGCATGGCCTGTCCTCTGGACGGGCTCAGCCCCGGCGACTCACTAGGGTGCCTGCCCAGACCAATGTCTCCCCCTAATTCCTATCATCCTTCCGGCTCTGCAATGGTCTTGTCGACCGAAAGGGCCTAACCCAACAAAACAAAAAACAAACAAATTGGCTCCGGTCTCTCTCTCTCTCTCTCTCTCTCTCTCTCTCTCTCTCTCTCTCTCTCTCTCTCTCTCTCTCTCTCTCTCTCTCTCTCTCTCTCTACCGCTCTCTCCCTTCCTCTCATATACCTACGTGCTGTTTACCTTTCTTCCCGTTCGTTTTTCGTTCATCTCTCTCTTTCGCATGATTCACCATTGCTGATTGCCGTGTCGCTGCAAGTCTTTGAATCAAATACCTAACACCTGCAGTGTAGAATATAAATGAGAAGCTGATAATTTGGCCATGATATTGATGCCATGATCAGCCTGAAACAAACACTTATTTTGGCTCTAAATGGATTTTAAGGTTTGGACCCAGTACCTACAACAATTTTGTAACGTAAAATAGCTAAAATACTTTTAATAAACGGTTCCACAAAGCCAGATATTTATTGGTTGTGGTGGGGTACCTACTCGGACAGCATGGCGAACCCAGAGCTCGTGATTGCAGCAAATAGAGCTTGCTACACACTCTCGAGCTCTACCGTCTGATTGGAAGGTCCGGGATGTCGGGAGATTTAAAGTCAAAGAGAAGCGTACTTATCTAGCCGGACGTGGTCCTGCTTGTCACTCACTGGTTTCAATTACTGGTAATTGTGGCTGCTCCTACATACCAACCGCACACCATCCCCGTCAGAGCTCTTTCATAGAGTGCCGGAGCGACTCGAATCCAAGATCTCACCCATTTCAAGTCTCGATTGGAGGACACTTGGGGCCATTGCCACATCCTTTTTTTTTAGATATTTTCGGTCTGTAAACTGACTTTAAAGTTGTAGGTATAATTCAAGCGTTTGGGAAACGGAATCGTGAAAGTTACCAATCCACATGCATTTGCTTAGGTATCTGCTGTTGATACGCCAGCAATGAAGTCACCTTAATGCTTATGTTGCGTTATTTCTCATTGAAGCTTGGACGTTTCGAAATAGTGCTTCCTTTTGACTTCAAAATGTTCTTTACCTGCGCGTGACTTACGTGTCGTGCTATTGGAAGGTGTAGCTAGGCGTATAATAGTTAACATTCCTTGGCAGTTGGCTCCATTTGAATATCTTAACCATAGGTTCAGCTGAGTTCTCATGAGCGCACCGTTAAAAACTCGTGAAGTCGCAACCTTCTGCTCATAGGCATATCGAACGGATTTTACTATGGAAGTGTGGAACGCGTTAATACGCTCATGTGGATTAACTAGCTGTGTGTGCTTAGCTTTTGAGCGGGTAGTGTCTCCACATACAATTTGATGGGAGTGAATAAGAATGACTGACATTTTAACACACGATGTTATGCGATGTAGATTACTTGACATGCATACCTGGCTAATACAGTGTGTTTATACACTTTATGACCATTGGCCATATTATTAGGATGATGCTAGTGGAGATACTCCACTGCAGACTCGGGGTGACCTCTGGAACTCACGAGACTGCTCTACCCCGGCCATCCTGACCTTTATCCCCCTGGCTCCGGCGGCGAGCCGACATTGGTTTGTCGACATTTATTGCCGCGACCGACAGCCGGCACCCGCCCAGCGCCGCCGTGAAAATAATGACGTCTTTCGTTCCATTTGTTCCATGTTCTCGTGGATAGGGATAGAAGGTTTACGATACTGTCGGACACATAACGAAATAGATTTCCATTGCCTCGCCGAAGCATTGCGGAATTCACACTATTAGAAATATTCGTATCGTTATGAGCATGCATGATAAGTTGGTTGCTCATTGAAAGGTGTGGTGATCCGTTGTGGATATTTAGGTATAGGTAAGCACATACCCTTTTGGCGTTTGATAGCTGATGGACACTGTACTACTCCCCTCATGACTAAGTTTACATTTAATTGTATCGGGTTATGCAGAAAATAGCCGCAATTTCTTTTGTTTAGGTTTGGGCAGTTAATAACTTGTCAAACCGCACTTGACTGGCTGATGGATAAGTTTATCGCCTAGATCCTTACAGCATTAACCGTTTGACAAAATGACACATAATTATGGTTTACAGCTCAGCACATGTGTCACAAACAAATCTGACCAATTGAATTACTCTAATGATTAGATTATCCGCTTGCCAACACAGTCCAAATTGAACTCACTGGTAATTCCCTTGTTCCACGCCAAACTCAACGCTAATGTGTCCAGCTGGGTTAATTAGCGTAGTGTGGGCATTTTCCTTGGAACTGTCATTCTGCAGGACTAAAAGGGCTCGCCATGAGACGCTCTATCCGCGCTAGTATAATCCCGGTGCCGACATCTGCGGCGTCAAGGGATCCCCTGTAGCGGGCCGATCACTCAGACAAAGGTCCCTCTCCTGACACCGCCTCCCGCCCGGCGCAGTCCTAATCCCCGGCGGTAGCGGTAGCAGAGGGGTCGTATCACCCGCTCTGAACGCGCCGCTGTCATTACGGAGTTCAGCGGGTATTGGACGACAGAGAATTTCATGGGTTTGATTCTGATGACCGGATGTCCGTGGATACAGATCTATCCGGTGTCAGATTGATTCTCATAGCGTCTTATCTTTCTCTAATCCATGCTGTTTTGACTGCCTTCTTAATTATGTATATGGTCCGGGTATAAAAAAGTTGTTATGTTCAATCTTCTCAGCTTTTACATATATCAATCGATTCTCAAGCATTTTCGGGCTCAGCGAAAAGCATATGGATGTACAGTGAAGACCATCATCAGTATACCATACGGAAGTCAGAAATGAATATAGATCCACACATTTGAGCTCTTGTGAACATCCACTCACATTGGCGTATCGTTTATAATAAAGCTCCCATGAAGCCTTTGATAATTTTGTAGCAACACATTTCTTTACTAAAAGGACGCTGTCACTAACCAGTGACGGGCCTACACTAAACCTCTTGTCAGGAGTTGCCGTGGCCTCGCCCCTATTTTTTCGGAAAGTCCGTAATAATAAAATTTGCTGCCTCATATTGGAGGCTTTTATGCCGCTAGATGCCACATTGTATCCGATTCCGTAAGGTACTATCATGAGAGACCTCACTTCAAAGAGCAAAAGACCGTGAATATTGCAAGAGATCTGCGTCTCCAGAAATCAGAAGTTCTTCCTACTGAAACTGCGTGCTGTCATGCCCTTTACCTCTAATAGGCTTGAGCATTACCTTTGAGCTTGAGCTTTACCTTTATAGTTAAGGCCTGAGCAAGCAAGAATCGTTCCGCTTCTTGCTGAAAATATGCTCACAATTTGTCGCGGCGAATCGGGAAGAATGACATCGTACTTTTGATGCCGCTGGTGCACAATTGATCGCCCCTTCATTAGTCGGCTCTTGAGGGCTCAGACTCTTGTCTGGTGCTTGCAAATGCCCCGAGGACCTTGATATCTGTTAGAATATACGATACACCCGACAATGGTTCACAATGACCGACATAAATGCGTCTGACAGCTTCAACATTCAATTGTCAGCAGCTGTTGGTTTGTGACATTTAAAGGTAATCCCATCGAGCGTTCACATTTTAAAACGCTGCTGTCTCCGTGACCTGGGGATCCCGCCTGGTGGGGTGAATCCCATCCCTCCACCTGAGCTGCTCCTCTGCGGTGGTCGGAGCAGCTGGTGGCCACGCTGGCCGCCCAGCAGTGACAAACACCTCAGGACGGTGCGCCGCGCCGCTCCTGGCCGGCGCTCTCACGTGCCGCTCACAAAATGGCGCCGCACGCGTGGGCCGGCCGGGCAACCCGCCGCGGCAGTGGCGGCGCCGGTCGGCCGCCGCCGCCAGTCGGTCCGCAGCGACCCTGAGCGCGCGGTGCTCGGCGCAGTGGTTCCGCGCTGTGGTGTGGAGACAAAACCGAACTGAGGACGTGGCGGTGTCGGCGGCGCTGGAGCGCACGTCAGCGGAGCGGGACGGCGCCGTGGCGCGGCCAGAGATGGTCGTAGGCCTGGTGGGGAGACGGCTCACAGGTATGACTCAGGAGACCGTCAGGCTGCGGCTCGGCGCTGGTCACGCTCGGGCCTGGCTGCCTGGCCGGCTGGGGTGGGAGCGCCAGGTGGTGGGTACGGCCGGGATTAGACACTTGGTGCAGCTGGGATAGGCTTCAGCCGGGATCGCCACAATCAGAGGGTGGCATATAGGTGTTTCAGGAAGGTATATCGGCTGGGATGCATGTCGGTTCGGCCCAGGAGCGGTATAACGTTTTGACCGGTTGCACGCTGCAGCCGATGGGCAGCGGGTGGGTTGACTACGGCGAGGGACCGGTTAAGGCTTGACCTGGGCTGGAGTTAGTCCACGGTCGAGGCTTGGCTACGACTAGGCTTGGCTACGTCTGAGGCTTGCCTACAGCTCGCTTCTCTCGGAGCTCTGACATCACAGGACTGAGCACTCGCTGCCCACGGTGGCCCGCCGTCAGCTGTGGCGTCGTGCAACGCGGGCAGCTCGTGCCTGGTCTGGTGTGAGGCGGTCGGATTATGTCGACCCAGTTGGTACCGGCCGCCTGTGGCCTGAATTCTACGGCCGCGGCCAGTTTGCCGAAGTCTGACAGCCTGTTTGCCTGATTCATGGCCGTGCCGGGGCGGCGAGGACGGGTCCAAACGGGGCCAGGGCGCGCGTAGATGTGGGTCTGACACCGTCACCTGTGGAAACTCGTGCGCCGACACGACGAGCGACCAGTCGTGTCGACTCATGAGTCTGATCTCTCCAGCATAACACGCCAGTCCCTTCCAGCGAACCGACCAGCCCACGGGCCGGTGAACTGCGCAGTGCGTAGGCTCAGCCTGGCGAGACCGCTTTCCTGGCACTGGGTGGCTCACTCAGTGCAGCGGGCTCGGTGGTTCCATGGTGCGGTCGCAGACTAACCCTGTTTGTCGGTCGGTCTATCCGTCGGTCTATCTGTCGGTCTATCCGTCGGTCTGTCGGTCGATCTATCCGTCGGTTTGCCGGTCGGTCGGTCGGTCTGACCGGGATCTAATCGGTCTGTACGTCGGACCGGGATATATCCGTCGGTCTGTTCGTCGGTCTATCCATCGGTCCATCCGTCGGTCGGTCGGTCGTTCTATCCATCGGTCTATCTGTCGGTCGGCACGGGGTCTGTCTGTCGGTCTATCCGTCGGTCTATCCGTCTGTCTATCCGTCGGTCTGTCGGTCGGTCGGCCGTTCTGTCGACCCGTCGGAGCTGCTCGGAGCGTGGACAGGGTCACCTCGGTCGGCCACTTCTCGTCATCGATCCGCGCTGCCGCCGGTACCAGCTGTGTGCCACACGCGGCCCAGAAACAGGTCGCGTCGACGGGTAACGAGGCGGACATGCAACCGCGCACTGGCGATTGGTGACCGGTATATTAGGTGTGGTTACTCAGAGATAGAGTCGGCACTGGGTTCTGGGGGCCAAAGGGGCTGCTCGTGATGATAACTCTTGAGGCTCTGGTGATAAATGTTCGACAAAAGGAGGGTTGCGAGGCAAGGTTATACGCTCAGATATTGAGTTTTCATCTGTAGATAAACGATACGACCATGACTCGATCGACACAGACAATGAGTCAGAAACAAACTATTAGCGTTGCAGTCTTTTTGGTGTTACCGATGTATAAACTGAGAACTGGACATCATAAATCGGTGATAACACTTGCTTGGTCACGGCTTGCTTTTGAATATTTTGAAGACGTCAAATTTGACATAAAGGATCATAAAAAGACGATAATAACTTAAGTTTATTATAGAAGACAAAGCTTTCGATACATACAGTGTCTTGATCACTGCCAGTGAGATGTAGAATATGATTGATTTTCGTCATATTTTGCATCTCATTGACTGTGATCAATATGCCGTATGTATAGAAAACTTTGCCTTCTACAATAAAGTTTAGTTATTATTGTCATTTTACATTAGGGCATTATGATATCATTTTCAAATCAAGCGCAATTACACTCGTGTGTTTGTATGCTAACCTAGTTATGCATGCACTCCTAAAAGTCGTCTTTGAACATTCACACTGGACCAGTAGTCATTAGTCAGCGTCAGTGGCGGGTAGGCCAGTAGTTAGTCACTATAGTTAGGCAGGTCAGTGTGGTTTGTGTGGTCAGTAGTCGGCAGAACCTTTAGGCCAGTACGGTTTGATGAAGGCCGTTGGATCTACAGACTGAATCATTGTTTTTCTGCTTTGCAGTCGGCTCATGTTTTGAGTCATCTCTGAGCAACAGCACTGCACTCAGTCCGGTTTCTCAGCCAGAGGCCAGAGTAATGTGCTCAGGCCTGTTTCTCAGCCAGCCTAGAGTCTCCCAGCACCGAGCCTTAGCTTGCGGAGCTCAGAGCTCCGAGTCTCAGCTGCAGTTTCTGTACTTATCGCCGTCCGTTTGAAAGGGCGCAAGGATAGGCGTCATCCGACAGAGCTGGTCTCCAACTAGTCGTCATCGGTGACGGTCACCTAACACAGGCGATCAAGACTCTATGATATTCAGATATATAGTAATAGCTGCCTTTTCTTTGGGTAGAGTAGCTGTATCGGCCAAATGAGTGCCCACTGCCCAGTGGTTCCAAATGGCGTGTATTACGTAAGGCCTATAATGCCTGTTATGTAATGGTAGCATGTCAAAGCCAATTCACCTTACCTGTTATTATGGGCGCAAAATGACCTCTGCAGTCGACGCGCCCTAAAGCCCCAACAAACAAACCTTACCTTTAACATACCTGAATGTTAAAGCGATTGTTAATGTGAAAAATCGGATAAACCTGATGCCCTGAGAAGTACCGCAAAGAAGTGCAAGTAGTAGGTATTGCAAATGAGTGCAACGAAAAATAAATGTCGCAAAAAAAAAACTTCTGACAACGAAAAATGTCTGATCTTTGGTGGAATATCATATAGACGGCAGCGTTATAGCCGAAAGCATAAATAATCAATTATGCTTTCAGAGTTTCAAGACGACTTTTAAAACACATTGTCAAAAGCTGATGGAATAAAAAAAATATCCGTCCTGGGATCGTCGAGGCCTGAGAGGCAGAACTGTCATTGCAGAACCCTATTGATTCGTATCGAAACTGCTGGACTCAGTCACAGAGCAAACTAATTGAAATAATTGTGCATGCGGCACTTGCAGAACAGGCTTATTGCCTATTGCTTGCTTATTGCGGACATTAGACTTCTAATGTCCGACTAGTGTCCTGATTCGACCCATGTTATTATGCGTTCAGCCCCTAGCCGAACGCATTGATCGCCTCTGGTCGCCCGGTGCATGCCCACGCGTGTCAGTCGGCGCTATTTTGGTATCTCCCTATCTCTGCCTCTGTCTGCAGAGCTGCTGTGTTGGTGCTGCCCTGAGCAGTGTCAAACCGCGTCTGAGCCGCACAGGACTCCCCAGTTACTCGTTCAATGTGCAGCGAGTGGGTCGTCCCGTCTTGCCACTAGCACCCACATGCATTTCCCGTGTTGACGCGTCTCTGCTGAGCTGGAAGGGGGATAGCCCTGTCCTGTCAGGACAGGACACTGCCTGTTGGCCGACACATTCAGTGCTGAAGCGGTCAGTCAGTCCGAATTTGACAGCTCCGGTGAAGGTCGCCCCGTGTGAGCCGGGGGACCAATTGCTGTGGTGGATGATGACATTTGACAGGTGCTTATCACGCTGCAAAGGTTTATGACGGAGGTCTACACTCGACATGGCGCTTTGCGAGAATTGTTTTACAATGATTTCGACAAAGATGGACCTAAGGTTAAACTCAGCTGAATGGGTCGACTTTCTTGAAGCTCAGGTTTTGAGAACCCTGCAGTTTGCCTTGAAGGTTCAAAGCTGAATAACTTGTTTGCATAAGGTAACTATCTAGTTCACTTTGTGCATGCTCATATTTTCCATCAAACATCATGGAAGTCAGTCTGTAGATTATCCTTATCTGTAGCTCCTGGGAACGTCCGCTTCAGCACACTTCGGCCTTCCACACACTACCTTACCAAATAGGGGTGTTGCAATCATGATTCATCGTGCAACAATGCATGTCTTGTCGGGAGGGTTCCCGAACTCACCACCCGCTCACCATTCCAATCTTCCTGTGGGTCATGTGACGTCACCTCAGTTAGTGTCACCTGGGTTCTTGTCGAACCCTCTCTGCTAGCGCGGGCCGTCGAACCCTCTCTCCTAGCACGGGCCGTCGAACCCTCTCTGCTAGCACGGGACGACCCGCGGCGCCGTTCCTTGACGGTGAGTCGGCACCGCCGCCGACACGCCGACAAGGCCGCGCCCTTGGCCAGAGGACAGGCTGGCCAGCTGACGGGGAGCACCGACCGCACCCCTTCCCTCTCCCCTCCCCGGCACCAGCTGGTGGGGTGGGGGAGGGGGAGTTCCGTGCTGGGTTACAGAAACCATTCACTGCGGGTTTGGAGGAAGTGAGTTGTACTGATCAGGGTCGGTTCTCAACGGAACCGGATGGCGGCCGGAGGAACAGAATCTTGCGGTCAATATCAGACCTCGAGGTTGTTGTCTGAGGTCATCTGAGGTCAATGTCCCACAGCGGAGTCAACCGCTCACGGACACCCGAAAATGTCCTAAACGACGTAAAGTTGTGGTCAATGCCAGCCGGAAATCTCCTAATTGAATAATAATTGATAATGGTTAGAACTTATTTGTAATATTTCATTTTTAATGCTATCGATAGGAACTGCAACCTGTATACTGCCCGATGTTTGTTTTCTTGGCCGCCCCGTGACTAGCGGAACATAGTGCGCTTTGACAGCGCAAAACCCTTACGTCTTCTGCTAGTTTAGTTTTCGTTTGCTTTTCGGAGTCCGACAATTATGTATGTTATTTAATACTGGTTTTCATCGTGCGATTTTCTTTAGTTGTGTTTGATAAGACGTCCGTTTCACCTTTGAACGCACAAATAGTTATGTGCTCTTTGTCATTGCTTGCCTATCCTCGAAACAAGGCTCACCTCCACCGCGGATAAGGATTCTTTATCATTAATGTGTGCTATGCCCGATCAATTTATATGACATTCATCTCCGTGATTGTTCAATTAGGCGTGATATTAATGGCTCATGGTAGGTATCGACCGTGTCATATGACCGTGAAGTATTAATTCCATTTCCCCGCCGATTGGCCAACGCAAGGTGTTACGTAAACATGGATGGTTCGAGTTTGTCCAGGCTGGCAGAGGAACCGTACGTGGCTATCAAAACAAACCGCTCTCTGTTTGCCGTTGAGGGTGTCGTTCAGGTATTGACAGAATTGTCGAACAGCTGAGACGGTCAGTGGATGTAAAGAGAACAGAAGAGTGAAGACGGACAACCGGAGGTAGAATTAAAACGTTACTACTGCTGATCTTCACTTGCCGCCATGCGGGTCTACCTTTGAGGCAGCTACACCTAAATGCGAGACAAAACACGATGAATACGTTTGAAAGATGCTCCGTCAGAAGCTTGAAGAACCATTCTTATCGGCACTTCCTTAACGTAGGTGCGATCGGATCTCGCCAGTTACGACCATTGTGGTCAATGGTAGATGGTGACGGTCGCACTGCTTTTCCTTTCCGGGCTCTCCGGCGCCCGTTGAGCGACTGATAAGCCGCTGACAGCTTATCTCGCGAGGCAGCGGTGTCGCCTCTGCCGGTACGATTTGAGTATATTCGCAATGGACCGCTCGGGAAGGAAAGACAGCCATCACGGGAGTTGCAGTGGCGGGATAGATGGACACATCGTCAGCTGTCCCTGGGTGAGGTCTCTCCGCCTGCCGGGCCATAGGGTATGGTATAAGACGCAGTAGTCCACTGATCTGACAATAGGTCAACAGGCCTGCCCAAGAGTCTGTCCACAGAGGTTCTCTTCGGTTCTAACTGGAGGAATCTGTTCTTTAATCTGTCCCGCAAGCCTAAGAACATGCCCTGTCCTCGCTGCTCTCCCGTCGTGCTCGCCCGGCGGCGTGCCTCCCATGCGGCGCCACACCGGCACGCCCTACGCCAATAGCCCGGCGCCGACGAAAAACGTCAATTAGCGGCCGCCGGTGCTGCCATCTGTGGAGCGGCTTGGGAAGTAGACGCGGCAGGTCGGTCGTCGCGGGACGTCCCTCGCCGCTCGGACAGGCTAGGTGGTGATCCACGGGCCATGGCGGGCGACGGCACGTCACGATGATAGGTAATGACGGACGCCGCTCGCACCGTCATCAGACGCTGAATGACGGCCGATGACGTGGGAAGGGTTCGCTTCAGGATCGAGATTTATGATGGATGGAACAGTGCGGCGGCCACCTTATCTGCAGCGTTCAGTTACGCCGTGATCGCTTGTTGGCTGCTCTGTAAACTCAACAAGTGCCATGTGTGCTTGCACGATGTCATTGGCGAATAACTGAGCAACTGGACAACCTTATGTCTATGACGCAGCTCAACTTGTCTGCGATTGCGCTTTGACTTCTCCCTCTGGTGAATATTTTCATCACACACTTGCCGGCTGCGGCCATGTCCTGGCTCCATGATTACTTGTCTTTTTTAGACCATTTTTACTGTCCAGTGGCCTGGTATACACCAACATTCACAACTCATTTTGTATCTGTTTGTGTGTCCAGAGGTGATCGGGGCATGACTCAGGTGCACCACCGGATCTGAGTCAACCCATCGACCACTGACTCAGTGACTCGTGACTCGACCTTGTCATATAGAGCTGACTCCTGTGTGGCGCCAGTCAACAGTCATTGCTCACTGTGTTACTGATTTAGTGAGGATCCTCTATTACATGTGTCTTACGTGTAGATGTTGAGCATGATATTGCAAACCGTTATAGCTGGTGTTTATGGCGATACTTTCTAGGCATAATTGATCCGTCTATGGAAAAATGGCCGGCCGAATGCGCGCTTCCGTTGCCTTTACAGATCCTCCTGCAAAATTAGGACCAATAACTGAACACTGTTTCAGTCATCATGCATCTTCGGTTATATCTCATTTGCCTTTAAACGGCAATTTACAATTGAAGTGGTCTGTCTTACTTACAGCTTACAGCATAGCTGGAGAAAGAGATGACCCTATACTGAGTCATACGCTGCAAAGGCTATCACCCTTGGTTTCTATGTAGTTTCTGCGATAGTTGCTGGTATATGGAGCTACGCAGCTTATTGGGATTGGGAAAATATATAAAGTTAAATGAAGAGGCTTATCAGCATTACCTGCCGCGCCAATCCATCGGGCTTATCAGGCATTGTAACTTAATCGGCAATGGGTTGCAGCTCTTATTACTTTTCTACATTATCTTTGCTGGTAGTAAGGATCAAAACCCCAAGAGAACACCCATTAACGCGTTTTTAATTCCCATGTTTGATTTAAACACACGGGCCTTATTGTTAGTTTGCTTTTTCTTTTAACATTTACTTACCTACTTGGGTGTCGGACATTCACACAACTGAACTGATCTCCCTGATGTTTGTTATAGTTATCCACCGATATAATTAGGTATGTACCATACGTATAATTAATTAATTAATCTGAACTTTGGGCAGTCTCCACTGCGTATACTGACCGTGCCTATGTGTGCACCAGATACCGTGCAGAGGTCAAATATCGAACATCAGACACCGCACAGCGTCAACCAAAGTCTGACGCTCTACATCCTGCGGTTAGACATGATATCTGATCTGTATTTTGGGGTATCCGGACACCGGGCCTGTCTCCAGCGTATCCGCTGTCCAGATTGTAGGGTTAAATTGAGAGAAGGGCAGATACCTGATCATTTTTCGGAAGTGTATACGGATGTGATACACGCAGGTATCCGTATTCGAACACTGAACTTAGAACATTCATCAACACAATCTTCTGTTTGGCATTTCAAATGTCTCGACTTCTGTAAGTTCTGTACAAAGAGGTCAACAAACATATGTTTGCTGGCTGGTCTTCATAAGTAACGGTGAACCATGGTCTGGGTGGAGGTGGACAGACCAAGGTGTTTCTAGTTTCTACAGCAGGAGACATGTTTGTACTTTGTACGGTGTTGTTGGCGGCTCCCGTGAGATGTGACCGTCTTGGAATGAAGTGAGTTAATAAGGTCAGCTCCTTCATACACTGCCTCCCTCGGCCCTGGACATCTGGCGGCAGAAGCTCACCGGAGCTTCTTTCGAATAGCTGTAGACGTTCGCTACGCTAGCATGACTGCCTATGCTAGCGTAGGCAGTCATGCTACGAAGGAAACTATTAGCCTTCTGGGTAGGCTAATAGTTTTTTCAATTTCGACATCGCTATCCGAGATCCGTATGCAATGACTTCACGCTCAATTGGATGATTGATCCATGTATGATGTGATCACATTCAAAATAGGTACCTACTTTTCGTCTTTCGCTTGTGTTATGATGCCTATCAGAACCTTTACTTATTACATATGTCCATTGCTAGTTTTGACGGGCGTCGTCATCAGCATCAAAGAATGATCGATCCTGCAAATCATCGATGCATCAAGAAGCGCTGAAACCAAAGGGTAAATGTGCAATATTAAATATATTATTGCATCAGAATGCCCTTCATTCATTATGATTCAATGGCATTCACCGACTATTTCGACGACGTTCAGGAGTCTATAACAGTCTGTATGAGTTCAATCAATCAACTAAAGCGCAGTTGTACTTACGCTATTCCATTTTAACCCTTCATTCATCGCGATCCTGGCGCTTTCGTAACTCCACACCAGTCCCAGTTCGCCGTTGGCAGTGGCTTTAGGCGCGAGCCTTCCAAAGCCACAGTCCCTGAGCTCGGTCGCGGGCGGGCTTATCGTAGGCCAAACCCCAGCCGGTAAGTTGCATCACCTCACAAATCGGCCTAATCGCACGTAATGTGAGCAGGGAATCGCGGAGCGCCCCCGTGAGCGGCGCAGGGCGGGGGCGGGACGCGGGGTCACGCCAGGGTGTGTTGGGTGTGGAGATAGGGTGGGGTGAGGCTAGGGTTCCGCTGGGGACTGTTTGCGGTGGGTCTGCCAGGAGTCGAGTAAACTCGTGTCTTTATTGGCTGGAATACTTAATTATTATGCCGTTGCACGTTCACTGTACCTACAGTAGGCAGGTAGGTATGATAAGCAACACATTAACGGTGCAGTTAGGATTTGATTTAAAATTCAAATGACGTGACACAGGTGCGCCATCGCCGAGAAGACTAAATCGGTAGGACATGACTGAGTGCCGCCCCGCATTTCAAATGACCTGGTTAGGTCTATTGACCATTTATAGGTTGATTTGATGCGAGATGTTCAACACGTGTCCTGCGCATTCGACTGAGTTTAGGAAGAAGAAATAAATACAGTGTCGAGCCGGCGGCTATGAAACTGTCAGTGTCGACAGCCATCGACTGCGGCACTCATGCTTTGCCTCCTCTCTGATGGTCCTGCCCCTCCCCTCCGCCCTCTACATAGACATTTCCCGCCACTTGCAGGCCTGCCTACTCTCACGTACTCCGCTGACCCATAGCCTAATGAGCTGTCTGTGGTAGAAGCGGTCCCGTCTGTGGCCTAGGCGTGGCTCTGTCCCGCTCTGTAGTAAGTCCCTGTGTGGTTTATTCGAGCCCTCTGGATTATTAACACAACCGTCACCGCAGTGTCATTAACGCTAGAAAGCTTTTCATGGTTAGCATCTGGCATGCGGTCGGGGAGTGCAAGTGGCAAATCGGTAGAAGACCAAACGGTTTCAGAACGATCGGGTTAACCTTCCAGGCGGTGGGGAGGGGGCATTTTTTGCCCCCCTTTAGTTTTTTCAACATATCTCGAGAACCGCTGCGCCGATCGTCACCAAACTTTCAGTACCCTCCCGGGAGCATCTAGCGCACATGGTGACCAAAAATTTTCCAAAGGCTATGATAGGTTGGCCGCTAATGACGTCAGAGTGACGTCATTTTTGCCATTTTCGACCCAAAAAAGGTTTCGCGGGAAGAGCTGTCAGGCCTACAGCTTTAGAGATACAGAAAAATGTTTCAGACATAAAAGGTGTGAAATCAAAAGTGCTACAAAACTGCTATTTCGGTTTTTCGATTTTTTTGGATTTTGACCCCCAAAAATAAAAAAAATGATTTTTTGAATATAATAGCCAAAAAATCCAAAAAGTTTTTTGAATTTCAAAAAAAAAACGGAATATATGTAATAGTCCCTACCGCCTTCTATCTACATACCAAATTTGAGATCGATACCTCTTTTTTTGACCAAGTTATAGCGAAAAAACTGTTCAAAATTGATGACGTCAAATTTTCAAACTCAATTTTTGCAATTCTAGACCTCGTAGTGCATAACAAAGACCAACATTAGACTCCCCGTGACGAGCTGCATCGAATCGACACCCATTTATGCAAAAATATCAACTTTGAAATTTGACCTTTTTGACCTGACCTTGACCTGACCTCCACCAGAAAGTGACCTAAACCGTACCTGATGGTCTTATAACCAACACCATTGAGTTGGAAATGAAAAACTGGCTATAAAACATGCATCACATAACCTTAGTAAAGTTGGGCTCATGTGGTGAGTGGTGACCCTTGGTGACCTTTGGTGACCTGACCTGTTACCTGACCTGGTATGACCAGTGACCTCTAATAGCAACATATGTACTAGACAACTGACGCCTTATCGCTGATTTTCGACAAAATGCGTTTTACTCGGTGTTATAGCGCTTTCCCTAGAAGCCCCGTGAACGGTGAAACATTTTATCTTTGACCTGACCTGTGACGTCATCGGTGACTCCGAGGTCAATGAAATTTGGTTTCTCGCGACAAATTTGACAGGGCTATCGAACGCCGTTTGAATTTTCCGGATCCGTCCACTAGTTTCGGAGATACGGGGGGGGAAAAAAATGCCCCCCCCCCCCACCGCGCGGAAGGTGGCTGGTAGGCCCACCGCCTGCCGGGTTAACTTGCAAAGATATATTGTAAAAGTTGTTCGGAAGAGTGGAAAACGCTTATGGCACTGCGTGATTTGATTTATTTATCTTCAGACTTGTGTGCGATCCTGCTTGGCTGCCTGACTTTCGATCCTGAAATGTCATTTCAACCATCGCGTAACACTATCGCTTCATTCCGATTTCGCAGCTTTTTTCGTTGATGAGATGTAGGCTGCAATTGTTGGGTCTACTCAGATCACTCAAAGTTGAAAATACCTGTTATGGATTTGAGGTTTCATATTTATAAACGTTGTTACCATTGCTGACGTTCCAGTGGAATGTATGCCATCGCTACTTTGTGGCCGGACGGTCATGGTGGGCGATTATAATCGGGGAGCAGCCATCGCCCCATATGCGGCCCCAAATTATCCCATTAGCCCCTGCGCTCATAAACCCCGAGTGGCGTCATATTTCTGCTCGAGCTCTCGTCTGAGATTGAGAGCCGAGAGTGCCGCTTTCAGGCGAGTTAGCGGGAACTTTAGTGTCGAGTTGGCTGAGGGACCACAAACACCGACGCAGATACTGCGCGGCTGTGTCGGACGGCCAAACGATTCTGTATCGACTGTTTCGAACGTCGACTGAAACGATGGGCGGCATTCCTCAATCTGGTAAAGATACGCCAAACATTCTGCAGCATACACAATGCTTTTTTATGCAAGCAAACATAACACAAGCACCATTATGCTGGAAACTTATCTGATTCATAGGTACTACCCTGCACATCTCCATCATATGCGTTCTGCGCCTTTTAAGAACCTCGCTCATCTACCTATATTATAAGGAAGTTAAATTCATTCCCAAGAAAATCGGTCTGTTCCGCTTCCATGACTCATACACTGGTATGTGCTACGGTACGTCGGGAGGCTATAACGCCTTCGCTGCAGCGATGACGGCGTCGGCGGCCCTGCTCACCTCCCGCCTTCAGCCGTCGGCAGCCAGTGGCGCCGCGGGTGTCGGGCGCCCCCGCGGGGCCCGTTCCGGCGGCCAGCGTGGAGGTCCATTCAGCGCCCCTTTCACTCTCCCGACGGTCATAATCCTCAACCCTCTCCCGCTCCCGTCGGAAGGTGCCGTCAGCCCAATTACCAAACTGGTTTGGTGTGGATAAGAACGTCGTCTACTCATGCCTCTCATAAGGAGGTATATTGCATATATTTGCCTCTCATAAGATTTATTACATTTAGATGGTCTTGGGTGTCATGCAATTATTAACGCTGTGCAATTATTAACATGTTGTTGCCTTCACTTGCCTATGTGATTCCCCTTTATCTTTTCTCGTTTCCAATGCTTATCTGATCGGCTTTTGACATTCCTGGACAGGAGATGTTCAGGCTGACCAGATAAACTGTCGTTATCACTTAGCATCGAGATGCTTTGTCACTAAGATATGGTGTCGTCAAAGTGGAAAGCAAAAGAATACAACAATATAAAGATAGCAAAAGAATTAAGAAAGAATATTTCATGGTGGCCCATATAAATGTGAATATTTAATTTATCTTTTTATTGACAGCAGTCAAGGTAAATATAAGTAAAAACTGGACCTAGTTGCACGTTTGACTTTAAAATGATGAATATCAAAGTATTTTACTCGTGCCGTTTAGCATCCATCCCAGCCTTTGCTTGTCGTTTTATCGGTTCCGTTTTAAAGCCGAACGGTGTATATCACCACACCTTTTCTGTGTTTATCTTGTTAAACACAGCATTTGTATGATATTGCATCCTATGCATTATACATGCTGGGCAGCGTTTTGTCGGAGAACGAACGAACGTGCCGAAGTTGCAAACAGGCGTTGGACCGCTCTCCACGCGCCGATCCCTGGGTGCCGCAGGAACGGGCCGACACCGTCATTTGTGCGTGTACTAATTAGCATATTCATCGGTGCGGCTCACCGGATGGAGAGCCGGGGGGGGGGGGGATAGAGGTGAGACGGTGGTGTGTTTGGATGCTGAAGGAGTTGTGCTGGTATTAGGCAGAAACAAAGTAGCCGGGATGGTGTATGAGCGAAGACGAAATAGACGAAATAGTATGCTATGGAGCCGGGATGTCAGAATGAGGTGAATTAGCTGGGATGATATGATGTGGAGACGAAATGGTTTGCTGTGGAGCCGGGATGTCAGGATGAGGAGGTGAACTAGCTGGGATGATATGATGTGGAGACGAAATGGTTTGCAATGGAGCCGGGATGTCAGGATGAGGAGGTGAACTAGCTGGGATGATATGATGTGGAGACGAAATGGTTTGCAATGGAGCCGGGATGTCAGGATGAGGAGGTGAACTAGCTGGGATGATATGATGTGGAGACGAAATAGGCTGGGGACGGTGTGAGGTTGAGACGAAATAGCCGGGACGGTATGGTGGAAGACTCGAGACGTTCTGAGTATATAATACATGGAGACATTGGCCGGGCTGGTATTTGATTCGGAAAGGGTAGCTGGGCTGGATATAGGTACTCCGTACGATGGGAAGACGTAAGCCGGGCTGGTATGATGCGGATACGAAATAATTGGGCTGAGTGTATGCTAGGAAGACGCGCAATAGCCGTAGCTGGCCTGAGTATGCATTGAGGAGTAGTTATAGCTGCACTGCCTTCTCCACTGTCTGACATCGGCTGCGGCGACTATACTTGCATGGGGAGACTGTTGCTCTGCTCTGGCCTCCGTCTCGCCACGCCGTCCCACCGGTGTCTCCTCTGTCTGATGGCGGCCCAGGTGGTCATACGTGAATCAGGAGACTGTGACCTGGTGCCTGACATGGGGGATACTGCTGCCCTGTTCTCGTGTCTGTCTCGCCGTCTGATCGTTAGCTGTCCCACCGGTGTCTCCTCTGTCTGATGGCGGCTCAGGTGGTCAAACTTGCATAGGGGGACTGCTGCCATGTAAGTACCGATGTCCGTCTCCCCACCGTATCGCTCGCCGCCCGACCGGTGTATCGGCCCCGCTCGACCGTCCCGTCGCGCCGGTCCGGACTGGGCCCTCTGCCAGGCCCGTGTCTGAGCCGGCCCGCCGAGCGGCTTTCAGTGCAGCGGCCGGCCGGCCGGACCGGGCCGCGTGGGGCAGCCCGGCGGCAGTCGGGCCGACCGACCGACCGACCGGCAGACAGGCAGGCAGACCGGGCGGAACACGCGGCCGGCTATATTGATCGTCGTGAGCCTGATCGTGGCACGATGAACGGCCAGCGCACGCCGTCTCCGGCTGTGGAGTGTTGAGTCGAATGGCGGCTTCTCTTAGATCGGTACAGGAAAGCAGAGAAAAGTTTCCTGCATCTCCTCCTGAGCTCCTCAGCGCAGTGGGAAAGGGAAACACCTTTATCAGATCGTTGGAAGTCTTGTAGGGAGAGCTCTCCTTAGGACAAGTGACCCAATAATCCGTGTTTCCTATGAGATCAACTTGCCAGCGACGTTATTCCGATATTGGGTTGGGCCCGACAGTCTGATAAGTAGTGCGAATAACTTTCCGCCTTTATCAATTCGCCGATTTCATTCAATTACCTCCTGAAATCGTTCCACGCTGTGCACTTTGCAGTCTCTCCCGTCCCGTCTCCGTGCAATCCCCTAGAGCTGACCGCCAGTGTCGGGCCGTCAACTCTGACCATGACGGGCTGCAGTCAGCTGACACAGCGCGCCGCTGCGTATAAACGGACCGGCGAGCGGGGCAAAATGACCGGCGAGCGGGAAGGTCGGGCGGCAGGCTGCGCCCGGAGCGGCTGCACGGTCTGGGAATGATTCTGACTACTCGCAAAGCAAGCTGTGTTGCCTACATGATGGTGTGTGGAATTCAGCGAGTCGATTGCCAAAACGTGCGGCACAGTGGCGATTCTGCAGAGCGGCCGCGTTTGTTTATGTGAGGCGTGGTGTCAATGAAACTGGCATATTTCGTTTGAGGTAGGCAGTGTTGTAGGGAGGGCAGAAGGTTGACACTCGTCACTCTGACCCGTCTGCGTCTGCCACTTGAATTGTGAATGATGTGTATCATAACGCTAAAACTGACCCGATCCGACCTGTGACTTGAGCTGCGGACTGACTTGTGGCCTGTATATATGACCTGACTTTTTACCTGACCTACCTGACCTTCTATCTCCTGGTTGACCCATGGTCTGACCTGAAATCTGACATGTGACCTGACCTTTGAGTTGACCTAACTGTCCTGACTAGTAACGTGACTTGTGACCTGCAACCATTGATGTGACCTGCGATTTGACCTGGCCTGTAACTCGACCTGCGACCTAACATGTGACCTGACCTGTGTCTCCATCGCCGCAGGTGCACCGGAGCAGGGCGGTCCCCAGACTCCCGGTCAGCCGCCGCCGTCAGCCGGAGGTCCGCCAACAGGTCCCCCCAAACAGAGCGACCCGGCCGGTCAGGCTCCGCCGGCTCACAGGAGACCCGTGTCAGCCGACAGGGGACCCGCCCGGACCGGCGCCGGAACGGTGAGTGGGGGAGACAGGGCATTGACCGGCGGTCCGAGTGAGAGGCCAAACGGCGACCTGGGGCTCGTTCATCGCGGTGGGTCTCTGTCCAAGTTCTGCCTATTAGGTTTTTGTTTTTGTTAGTTTCGTGAGTTGTGTCCGACCAATTCAGACTTCCACCCGTTGTCTTTTTTGCGATGATGTAACAATTTTTGTAACTTTTTTATGTAACATTTCGTTTTTTTCCTTTTTCAATAGCCAACTCCATATGGAGTTGACTATTGACTATTATTGTTCCATATGGAACATAACCGCCCGGTGAAACCACCAGTTCATGTTGCTTCGGTAGACACCTGTTTCGTCGCTCTCTGTGGCGCCGCCCTATCCCTGGGCTGTCGCTGACGGCCTCCCCTCTGTCGCTGTGTGTTGCAGGGCTACTCCATCTGGCAGCCTGCGGCCGAGTGGGTCTCCCCGGTGTCTGTCCCCTCAGCCACGGTGACGTCGGCCCAGCAGCGGGCCAGCGCGCCGGCCGCCATGGATGACGGACCCGTCATCTGTGAGATCGGACAGATGAAGCAGCCGTCGGGCCGCGGCGCGACGCCCGCCCGGCCGGCGGGTCCCGCGGCGGTCAGCGGGACGAGGTCCGAGCCAGTGACGCCGGCACGGACACCGGTACAGACAGCAGTACAAGTCGCGGAGAGGAGCACCTCCCCGTCCCCCGCCCCGGTCTCTAGAGAACCGGCCCGGTCCGCCCCGCCGGCACCCTCCCCCGCTCAGGTCCCGACCCCAGCGAGGACACGAGAACAAGTACAATCCCCCGCTCAACCCGCCGCGCCATCCCCCGCCGCAGTCGTCCCCTCGCCGTCCCCAGTTAGTCCCGCTGTGTCTGCAGCGCCTGTCCCAGTCCCCACACAGTCCGAGGAACCCCCTCCAGTCTCGCAGGCCTCGCCCAGTCCACGGCCGGCGTCCTCGCCGCGGTCGGTCGCCCCCGCCGCTCCTCCGCCGGCCGTGTCGGCCCCGCGGCCCACTCAGTCACCCCGGAGACCTCCCATCTCCGGCTCTCACTCGTACCTGGCCGTGGCCGCGATGCCGCAGTGCCCGCCGCGACAGCGCCGGCCGCTGCCGCCGCGCTCATTCGCCGGCCTGGCACGCACAATGGTCACCACGAGTACGCTAGTGGTGCAGAGTGCAGAGTTCCGCACTCAGGTGGTGCCGGCAGAGAACCAAGTGCAGATTGTTGAGCTGCCGAACCCGCCCCCGGCTCCGGCTGTGGCTCCGGCCCCGGCCCAGACGCAGACGCAGGCTTCAGCTCAGACGCAAACGCCGGCCCAGACTCAGACGCCGCGCCAGACACCGGCGCAGGTGTCTCGCCCGACGCCGGCTCATGGGATGCCTCAGACAGCGGCGCCGCTGAGGAACGGCCTGAAGACATCACCGGCTAGTTCCGAGGGTAAGCAGACGCCGCCTGCCAACCGGCCCGCCACACTTCTCATCCCGACTCGGAGGGACGAGAAGAGAGCACCGACCGTGCCGCCCAAACGCAAGGCTGAGGTGAAAGAGGAGCCAGCCGCCAAGAAGGCAAAGCTCGAGCCAGGCATCAAGATGGCTGACGTCAAACCTCAGATGAAGCCCGTCTTCAAAACGGTCGCTGCCAAGATGGAGACGAAGAAGGTGAAAACTGAAGTCAAGACGAATGCCGTCACGAAAACGCCAGAGTCGAGTGTAAAGGTGTCGTCCAAGCCGAAAACAAAGCCTGCTTCGACAGGCGCCGGCGAGAAGACAGCACAGCAGCAGAAGGTGACTAACGGGGAGCAGAAGAAGCGCGGTCGGCCGAAGAAGGTGGTAACGGGTGAGCGCCGTTCGACCTCTGACCGCTCGGCCTCCGAGAGCGGCAGCTGCACCTCGGAGAGCAGCGGCAAATCGTCACGGTCGCGTCGGCCGAGCGGCGCCGCCTCCAACGGCAGCCTCTCGACCAAAGAGGCGCGTCGGAAGGCGTCTGGTAGTGATCGACTTCTGGTCGACGTGGCCAGTCTGTGTCGGAGGACCCCCACTGACACCGTCGGCGGCCGCAGTAAGCGCACACCGCCACCTCCGCCGCCGCGGCTCACAGACTCACCAGCGCCACACGCTGTGCGCGTCAAACCCCGCCGCGTGGTGCCGGGTCTGACGGCGCGGAAATCCATCTCTCCCGACCTGATGCCCAGCGAGGAGCCAGTGGCCGCTCCGCCCCCGCCGCCAGTGCCGCGGAGAGGACGCAAACCGCGACCCTCCGGCGACACCGAGACCAAGAGGAGGCGTAAGGGAGAGCGGCAGCCGTCTGGAGAGCGGGCGCTGGCCATCCCGCGGCCCACCGGCGGACAGCGCTGGAGTCACGCCTGGTCCTTCCAGGGACAGGGACAGATGAAGAAAATTCTGCTCAGGGTAAGAAAGGGGATGGATGGAGAATGGAGACTGGGATGGAAAGAGAGGACTGCTTGTAAAGGGTGGGGAGAGTTGTCACTACTAGTGGGTACCTACTACCTATGTGCTTTGTATAGCTCGTTAAAGACGGCAATGCATCATCTGTTTCATAAAACGTCTCGCTTTCAAATAAAGAATTGACATAATGCAAAAGTCGTTACTATTTCCTGTTCCCGTTTGTCGTTTGTTTGCGATGTTTCTCAGTTGTCGTGATAGTCATTAACTTGGAACTCGACGCCATTGTCTCTGCCGGTTAGTCACGATTGTGTCTGACCCCACGTCGTCCATCTGTACCCCAGAACGACAACCAGCTGGTGGAGCGGCTGTGCTTCCCGTCGATGCGCCACCAGGAGGGTGACGAGATCCGCCTCAAGGACTGCGTCCTGCTGGCCTCGGGCTCCAAGGACGAGCCGCCCTTCGTCGGAAAGGTGGCCGCCATCTTCCAGAACCCTGAGGACAGTAAGTAGATGGAAAGAAAGAGGGAAAATGGGAAGTGGACGAATAGGAGCTGTCAGACTACTTGCTAGGTTGAGCCTGTGACACTTTCTTGAAAGTGTGGCTAAGCCTAAAATTTCAGTGTTATACGAGTAAGAACAGAAAGTCCGTTCTTGAGGGTCACTGGGCTTCGTGAGAGCCTTCAGTGTCGCTTTGAGAACAGGGCCAGCCAGTTGAACCAGTTCATGATCTGACCTTCCCCACCCCTCCCCAGACGAGATGTTGGTTTCGCTCCTCTGGTACTACCGGCCCGACCACGCCGAGGACGGCCCGGAGGAGGGCCGTGCAGAGGGCTCCTCCGACGCCGGGAGCTCGGGCGGTCACGAGTTCAAAGTGCCGTGCGGCCAGCTGCCGGGCGCCGCGCCGGCAGAGGTGTTTGCCTCCAAACATCGCGACACAAATTCGGTGGCGTGCATCGAGGACAAGTGTTTCGTGCTGACGTGGAACGAGTACTGCAGGTGAGGGCATATTTTAGAGGACGGTTGGCACTTTCGACGGAGCTCAGGGCTGTGGGGGTAAAGGATAAGGAATGAGTGGATTTGGAAACGAAGTCCGGTACAACTCAGCCGAGAATTAGCTTTTCCGGCAGTCAGTTGTCGTATAATCATCGTGATATTCATCTGCTGTACTAGCACCAATATCTGTCAAATGCTTCAAACCGTATAGCCCCAACTTTGCGTTTCAATCTAACCTCCCCTCTCGCCTTCCACAGGTACGTAAAGTTCCTAGCGCAGTGTCAGCAGGGCATCCCGCCGCAGCAGAGCGAGGTTCCCGAGTTCCCCGGCGAGTACCCGCGCGCCAGCATGCTGCCGTCGGCTCGCGTCGCTCCCGACCGCATCTTCTTCTGCCGGCGCGTCTACGACTTCCGAACCAAGCGCATCCTCAAGAACCCCGTGTAGGGGGCGCGCGCGAGCTGGCGGCTCATCTTGTGATAGTGTGCTGGCGCGGCGGCGGCGGCGGCGGCCCGGGCGCGTCAGGGACTAGACGGTCGGCGCCGGCGGAGGACGCTGCTTAACGAGGAACGTGGAGGTGCACCACGGACGACCGCCCTTCCCAAATCGGCCGCACTGTACAAAATATTTTTGTACGAAATTTTGATAGCGACACGCACACATATATATTATACATACATAGATAAAGTGCCAGTCCGTCTCATCAATTGGTAGCCGCATCCCTTCCTCGATGGAGTCCGTGAAGAATGTATCCATTATTCAATTATCATGTCCCGAATGCTGTGGGATGATTGTTGTCTGTCTGTGAGAAGGTTAGGAAGTTATTTATGGCGGCGTTTGAGCCGAACTGAGTCGGGGTTCACCAGCGTGGCGCTGGGGGCCGCCTAGTACTGGTCGGAGCGGAATGACACGGGTGCAGGAGAGCGCGGGTCGAGCTGTGTGCGAGCCTGCGCTGCGGAGCTTTACTGGTTCGTTGATCGTGTGACAGCGCCGGGTGGCCGGCCGCGCGGCGTCCCCTGTCCCTCCTGTGATGTGGCGCCCTCACTGTGTGAGTGAGCCGGAACGGTGGAGGTTGAACGCCCTCCGCCACCCGGCAATGCACGGTGGCGGGCGCGGCCGCGCACGGCGGCTCTAGTTCATGTTTTTGCCGACAGGCGGCGCTCATTCCACTGGGCGGCCGGCCGCCGCGCGGGGCGAGATTGTGTGCGTGTATGTGTGGACTGTGTAGGTCTGTGTCGCCCCTCTGCTTCGCCCCTGTCCTGGTAGATGCTCCTCTTCCACTGCCGTGACCGCGTGTGCACAGCTTTAATCAAATACTTTTACCGAGCGGACGGACGAACCCGACTCCATGTGTCACGAACCGAACGAGCGTCTGTGTGTTCTCGCATAAATTTTATCTCCACCACCTCATAGTTAGGCCTTGCTAGCGTGCCTTGTGTGTGCAATGTACTGGTAAAATACATGATTATACGCGGTATACACCAAAAAGCGTGTATTTATTGTTCATTCTGACATGCGCTTATGAGGCGAGGTGTATGTAAATCTTATCATAAACAATCCGTATGTTACAAGCACGGTCAGTTGCAGCACAGAAGCAAGCGCGCTAGCTAAAACACTTCTAGCGTAAAACAGCCCTACGGCCACAGCAAGTGCTAATTCCGTTTTGACTTTTGTGATCGGTCTTTCCAGTTGTCTTGCCGCCACTCGCCACTTCAATGTTCTGCCACTTATAATAATATGTAGCAAAACTGAACATTCTTGACAGTCCTCTCTATAACCCCCGGTCAACATCAGTGGGGGGCACACTTAACTGATGTTGCTGCGTATCCAGTCCAAGTACTCGTGCACCCGCGTGAAGACGGCCTCCCGAGTGCCGCAGTTCCTCGCTCCGAACGACGTGACCCCGGTCAGGTACCAGTTGACGCCGAATCGGTCTGTGAACGGAGAGGGAACAGATATGTGAAACGAGGTACCTGACAGTCTGAGACAGACACATGACGGCTTAAGTCAGGCACCACGGCGCATTGGAACCAGAGAAACGTGGATCGGAGCCTCCAGAAGCAGCGACGAAGCAGCACTGCTGCATCAAATGTCGATGTACAGCCCTCTGCAAACTGCGTGGTAGGTATTCTTTTTTCGACAAAACCGAGAATAACGCGAATACTATGCCATCGGTCACTCGGAAATCGTAACAGTATGACGCGCGAGACTTCGCACCTTAGATTGGCATTATCATCGTGTCATTTTCTATCCAGTTTCGCAACAAAATTCAAAAGTTTATATTTGCCCCAAAAACAGACTTTTGCATTTTGTTGCCACACAAGGCGTGTACTTGTCTAGTGATAGACCTAATCGAAGAAGTGGAGCATGGCGCATCTATTTGCAGTGAGTTCCGACGATGATAACATAGCCTTTGAGTTATCACCGGTTTTGTCGAAAAAAG
>NW_024883628.1:0-56568 GCF_019059575.1 Amphibalanus amphitrite
CTGCCAGTGAAGCTGAGACTTAGCAGCGCAACTGAACGTGGCAGCGTACGCACAGGATTTACAGGATGATACCGGCCGTAAACCTTTAACGCTTGACTAACAGTTCCGAGAGTGTTCGTTGAGAATTTAATGTAAGTGGACTACGGAATGGAGTCGAATGCAAACTCTGTCCGCGGCTGAATGTGGGGTTTCAGCAGAACTTAACTCCTTTGCTAGTGGTTAATGTTGATGCAGCTCCCTGTGATGATGAATAATATGTTCTGTTTTCTTTGAAATAGAAGCCAACAAGAGATCACAATATTTTGTGGCTGTTTGTAAAAGGTTGGCTCGTCTTTTCCTTCATTATAGAATTGCAACTAAACGAAATACGATTTCATCCCTTTTTAAACAACAGCCACAAAAGAAAGAGCATTTATAGGGGGCATAACCATTAAAGATAATATGTCTCGAGAGGCGTTCTTCATCAAATCTTCTGGTAGAGATCCCTTTCATCATCCTAGTCAAAAGAGCGCGGGCCGCGGATTTCCAGAAAGGAAGTAATCTGGACACGACTCTCGCACATCACTTCCTTATGTGCTCGGCTCAACGATGATTCACTGCTGGCTTCCACATTCCTGTAACTTGCCTAATGAAACGGAATCCCACCGTGTGGCCGTTTTTCGTCATTTTCCTTACGTCATCAGCATTCCCACGCGCAGCATCCTGCAGGTATTCCCCTATTGACTGGCGCAAAGTGCGGGATACGTGTCGTCGGAGTGATATTGAGAGCCATGGCGCTATTCAGCGCCTTTGGGAGTCCCTCCCCTCCCCTCCCTTCCTCCCGATGCGGGGAGGGGGGGGGGGAGACCATGCGGCCGTGCTCTTCGGGATAGCCGCGAGATGCGGGCCGGCCAAAAGAAATGCAATACGAAAGTACAACAGAAGCAACGCAACTTGGCTAAAAAAAGAAATACAGATCGGCTGCAGTTCACTTAGCTGAAAAGACAACTCCTTTCTTCAGCTAAGTCTAGACCTATCACAAGAACAAGAGGAAAGGAGAGTGGCTGAAGCTTACGTAACGGAAAAGAAAGCACCCTCAACAGTGTCACGACCAATCACACCCGAAGCCGCGCCCCGGACTGGCCGCGGTCTGATTGTACCGTGTGTCCACCGTTTTTGTTACACCGCTCCGCCGTTGTCGTTAACGGCTTGTCACCGACCGGTCACGATAAAATACGAGCTCTCAAAGGCTGAGCGCCAGCGAAATAGAAAAGGGGGAGTCTAAAGTGTTAAGCGATAACTGGGCTAAGTGGCTAATGGCTTTGTGATCGGAGTTTAACTTGGATGGACGTTGGCATCCAGGACAGTTTTGATTTGTTCGCTGTCAATACGAGATGCAGAGTCGGGAAATCAATCAGAACATTAGTAAACAGATACCGGTCCTCCGAGCTCTTCCCATGCGGGTTTCATCCCTCGACGCCTCTGGAAAAAGTTGCCAATCTCTGTTCCAAATAATCAAATAGAACAAAGATAATGTGCCTGTGCCTGGTGGCGCCGCGCACCGGCTCTATTCTCCAGGATGTAACCAGGATATTAGGCCTTACCGAGGCCGGTATCGGATGGAACGATACCGAAAAACTAACGCCCGCAGGATATTGCATGACGTTCGTGATAGCCTTGATGTCTGAGCAGTCAATATTGTACATTGATGGCAGCAAAATAATATTGTCCTCAGGTGACGTATGTTCACGTGCACGTGTTTTTATTTAAAAAAAAAATAGCTGTAATTAATGCCCTTGGGTCTCTTGCCCGAAGTAAGAGAAAGTCGAGTTGACTAGGACAAAAAAACAATGAATCAAATGTGCAATACTATATCATTCCATGCTGTATTTGGAAGTATTGTTGGCATCTTCAATAATTAGCTGTCATGGATACACTAAAGAGTGCCCTAGTGCTGGCTAACATGGTCACGTGTAAGTTATGTTTGGATGCCATGAAGTCGAAAATATATAAATGAAGTTTGATATGAAATGAAGTTTGCAAGGCATCATGTGAGCGCAAGGCAGTGCTGATGCTTTGAGACCATAATATTAACGCAAAATCTAATGTTCAGCAAAGTCAGCTCGCGTGCAACTTCAAACAAACATGTCGAGCACATTGACATGAAAGAATAAAGAACTCAGTAGCGGCGGAAGACCTTCAATTAAGGGGGGAGGGCACTGCCAACTTTTGGTCCCGTTCTTTCCATGCAACGACCATAGGGCTCAAATGTTAAAATGTCAAAATCAAAGGAGGGCACGGTGCCCCGGTGTCCTTCCTCCCCGTTCCGCTGCCTATGAAAGAACTACTCATGCATCAAGACGCATTCATGCAATCGTAATCTTTTTCATTTTGTCGGCCAATATGAGGCTCTGCGACCAACGAAGACCTCGATCGCCAACATCATGTAGCGAGTGATCACGTCCCTGATAACTGCAGGCCTGGGGACCATTTAGGCGTTTAATCCCCACAAATGGCTATTCATCGGAAGCTGTTCATCCTGTCGGATATTCGCAAGCACTCGAGCGTACTTCCTGCGATCCGCCCGGCAATATTCGCGACTGGATTTTAGTCCATGCCAAGGAGGCTAAATATGCATGCTGACTGCGACTGAAGGTCAATAGGATGTCGCGACTGATTGCAAGGCTGATGTATGATCATGATAATGAAACTGACAGCGAAAAGCTTCAGATGGGGCAGAAGTGGGGCAAGTAGCCTCTATTAGAATAAATAGCTTTCTTCATGTAAAGCGTTTAGTTGTCTTCCCGCATTGGCTGCACTTCCTGCAACCAGCAAACCACGCCAGATAATATATATTCTTGTGAACTAAATCTACACGCACTTCATCCAATGCCCCGCATCTAGTATTCTTTAATGAGAAGTAGACTTGGGAAATTGGGAACAAAAAAGGCGTTGCAAAAAGAATGTTGGCTTGGCCAATGTTAGATGATAAAACCAACAAAACAGTTAGGTAACATATTACGCTCTGATGCAGTTTCCTAGACATTTTCATGGCCTTTTCTGTTTTTTTTTTTTTTTTTTAATCTCTTACTCTCATATGTACTACAGATGACTATTTTTGGATCTTGCACTTTCTGCTATAAAGCTTCTCGAGGAACTCTCGTTTAATGCGCTTCCGACTCGCCTCAACAGCACAACACCAAGATTCGCCCTCCACCTACTGATCGCCACCCACTCGGCCAAAACCAGGGAAGGGCGGGTCGGAGGTCGTTATTGTTAATTGACGACTGCGGCTGCGAAGGAGAGGCGATGGTGGCTGGTTCAGATGAATATTTCCGCTGATTCTAAGACCCGCACGTGATCTGCCGACGCCCGCGGGCCTCCAGGCGGCAAATGTCAGTGAGAAGCTGCTAAAAGCGGCCCGAGTTCGCGATTCTAACGTCCCGTTTGGAGCCGCGGGCCCAGCGAAACTTGGCTCGTGCTTTCGACTGATGCGATTGAGCGAATCGATGTGCCAGGGGCTGTGACGTGATTCCGGCTCGTTTACCTTAGTTAATAACTTGCTCCCAACGGTGGAACTTTGCATACTAACGAATTTTAGCTGGATGTGATACCTTCAGTTCGGTGCACCTGCACGAGAAAGAAAACCAATCATGAAAATGACAAGCCGAATATGTCTAGCACACCAAACCAACTAAGCTTGTCATATCAGTTTTAAGTGTAGAAGTATGCATGCATCGGATCCAGTGTTAAGATCCACGATACAAATAATCATTTCGTGATACCGGCTACCGGCTTGCCCGCTACACAGCTTCCAATTATGATACAATTACAAAACACGAGATTGCACATAAAATCTGACACTTCAACCCAAGACTTCTCGGTACGGATATGTCGCCCAATTTCCATCGCACCGGTGTAATATCCAGCGCTGGTTATTGCACACACCCCTCTGATCCGGACCTCAGTAATACCTAATATCCTGGCTGTACGTGCCAGAGAACAACGCCGATGATATCCTACGGGGCGGGGCGGTGTCACCGGACGCATTCTCACGAGCGCGGCTGCGAATTCATCTGCTGGTAAAAGACAAGCTCGTCGACGGCTCTAAAAAGATGAGAGGATGTCGCACGCACTTAATATTAATCCTGCCTCCCAGACGGTGGCCCGGGTCTTGCCAGGATGTGACTCTAGCGAAAACAAGCTCATTTCATCGGCAACTTCAGTTCGCTAATGATATCATTTCCATCCATTTAAACTGGCATTAGTGTTTTGCAAAAGCAGGCATTTGATAGCCACCAAGCGAGGTCTAAGCTTTTAACTCGCGTCTCGGTGAGGTTTTCCGATTTCCAGTGCCGCAGTCGCGCACAGTTTTATGCAACTGCCAGTAACAGATCAAGTTGTTCATTCTGACCAGCTCCACAAATATATGTACGGCCAATGGCCATGCTTGCCATGACCAGGTGGGTGACGGCACGTGATCGCCTGAGGCGGTGGGGGGTAAAAATATTTTCGTCATTTAATGCTCAATGCAATGGCTGCGACTTTTTACAAGACCTTCTTCTTGTCGTTCCTTGCTTTCAACGACTGGTCCCCGAGTGATGACTATCCTCACGCAAGATAGGGTGAATGGAGCTAGCAATCAAGCCAAAAAAAAACATCGAAAATGTTACAAAACACTTCTTTTGAAGGAGATGAATTGAATGGTTTCGGAGCCTCACGAAACATGTTTCAGATATTACGTGTAAAACAAACTGACGCATAAAGACTGTGTTCAAAAGTGTGAGCGACAGCTCCGCAAGCACTTGTTGACAAATGAAAATCGTAGGTACTGCTCGGTCGCCACAGCAACAAGTAAGCGTCATAAATTTCGAACACTATCTGAGTGCGCCAAGTTCGACTACATCGAGGACGATGGGTGATGGTTGCCAGCTGATTAAATTATTGAAACGCGAATAAATTCAATTTACTTTTAGATTGCGAGTTAAATCTGTTTGTTAATTTCAAATATCATTGAATTAGTTGTTGTATATAAAATAACTACAAACGCCTCTGTGCAAGGAATAAATCAAGCAAATCAAGCAATCAACCAAAAACATCAGGTTTAAAATACCAAATACCAAGTTGGTATCGGTTTGGTATCGGTATACCAAAAAGTCGGTATCCGATTGACATCTCTAGTTCGTTTTGTATGTAAAAATAACAGTTGCTATCCCAATTACAGTCAAATACCGTTGATTGCCTTTTTCAGGCGAGTTAATTATATACATGAGGTTTCTAGGGTGATTTTCTCTATACATTGTTTCCCCATGCATTAGGGCGTCACTGTTCACCGGCGTATCGGGACGACTCTTCCCTGTCAGCTACTGGCCGTTTTTAGATCATCCAAGTCCTAACCAGTTATACCTAGCTCCAAGAACCAACGAACCGAGGACAATAATTTCCAGATTTTACTTGGTTTGCACAAAGTGTACAAAAACAATGACAGGTCTGGGGCCGACAATCGCTATTTATGTCAAATGGGATTTGGCTGCTCAGTGAGCTTTTCGTAAAGAGAAAATTATTTATTGATGTCCCAAAATATATCGTTAGTTTTTCCTACAAGCAGACATGTGCATGGATCCGAGTGATGGATCTATGATCTCAGTGGATCTCGAAGCAAAGTACAGGTTGGGATCTATGATCTCATATGATCTGACGATAAATTAAGAACATGGATCTATGATCTGGGTGGATCCCACCATGCACCACATTTGAAACCATGTTTAAAGGGTTTCTATGCCAATAAGTGACACAAAACTATGGATTATGACGTGCAATCACATAAAATCACTAAAACAGAACGTTTGTGAGTTGAAACAAGTGCTTTTTTGGGAAATATGTGTTCACAAAAAAATAGGTGAGGATCTATGATCTCACTGGATCTCAAGCAAAAAATGAGACTCGGATCTGTGATCCCTATGGATCTCTCGATAAATTACAGAGCTGGATCTATGATCCCGACGGATCCGAGATCAGGATCCGTGGGATCAGATCCTAGTTCCATTTTCTCGGATCCATGCACATGTCTGCCTACAAGTATGTTTCGATGTATGTATCTATATTATCCTTTGCATCTTCATATTTGTCATTAGCAACATTAACCCGCGCACCGACGGGGGGGGGCGGATATCCGCCCCCCCCCCCCTGAGGTTTTTCGCGGATAGCGGGAAAACCGCGGCGCGTAGCGCCGCGAAATTTGGTATGACTATTCTCTCATCAATTTTACACATGGTGTGCAAGTTTGAACCTCCTAACTTTTAAGGTCAAGTCACCAGGTCACTTTGAATGACCCAACCTCAAGTCACTTTTTTGCAACTTTGTCACCGTGCCAGAGCTACAGTAGATGTCGGAGGCCTTTGAAAGTCGCAGGATGTTATTAGGTCATTAGTAGCTACAATTTGTATATCTCGGAATTTTGATGTCGGTGACCTAAGGTCAGGTCAATTTCGCGACCTCCCCATTATAAGTCAATGGGGGAAAAATCAACTCCCTGTTTTTACCACTAAAACGGGTTGGAATGGCCCCATATACCATACATGACTTCACATACGATCAACCTTCACTACCTTGAGGTCTGTTTTGCTGTTGGGCAGCTGTAAGGTCATGTGACGTCATCAAAGGTCACCAAAGGTTTTTTTGCCAATAACTCCTTACAGGAACAAGATACAGCCGCGCGGATGGTCTCATTGTGTTCAGCTCGTCAAGACGCATCGAATGATATACATGATGACCTCGAGGTCACGTGACCTGAGGTCAACCTTTGACCTTGACCTTTCGAGGTCAACATATATATCATTCGATGCGGATTGAGGAGAGGATCACGATGATGCCCTTAGTTTGTTCCTATCTTGACTACTTCGAAAGTTATTCGAGAAAAACCCTCTCCATATCTAGCGCCGCCATTTTGACTTTTTCGACCCCTGTGACGTCATCTTTGACCTGACCTGAAAATGACCTTAGTAAAAATTGTAGACCTTGTCCGTGCGTATCCGATGCCGTTTACCGCTTGTCGCTATCTTGCTTCGTTCTCGAGATCTCAGGGGGGGGGGGCGGTCATCCGCCCCCCCCCCCCCGTCGGTACTAAGTTGGCGCAGATCCCCGTCGGTGCGCGGGTTAAAATCCTTAGATGGACTTCATTTTAAGTGAAAGGCGCTGACGCAAGAATGTGCCATATAACTCCTTAAGCTAGGACTGAATATTTTTATTCGACAAAATATTTTAAAGATTGTAAACCAGTGCTTCCAATGTTAGGTCTTGGGATATCGAAGCAAAACAAAATAGCTTCATAAACCATGGAAGAATACTAAGACACGCGTGACACTCAGGAATTTGATTGGTATTTTTATTTTTAACAAACTTCATATCATTCGATACCTTTGTAATGATTTATTTAACCATGAACAATCTTCCTGACATTTTAGGGGCACCAATGCCAAATATCAAATTGGTATTGGTTTAATATTGGTATAACAAAATGTAGTATCCAATTGACACCTCTGTAGCGAACCAATACATATACTGGGCAATAAACGTATCTGATAAGGTTGCAAGATAGAGGTTAGCTTTGTGTAAAAATTGTCGAGACATGAGGCGCTAATTGCCAAGCAAATGCACTGAATGAATTAAACTTCCTTCTAGGCTCGCATACTGGAGCTAATTCATCTCATCTCTACATCATTTCCTGAATTTGTGCTCAATTGGCAACTGATTGGCCGGTGCATTTGTATGGTTTGTGATTCAGTAAGTCTCAATATACCTGAGCTACCAGGTTAATATAAGTAATCAAGCTGCGATGCTGTGCATTAGTTGCTTTCTTGGCGATCGATTCTCCATTTACACCCCACAAATAGCCTTATTTGCACTTTCTGTGTGATGCATTTGGGGCGACATTCTGTCAATAGTTCTAATGCCGGTTGACGAGAACAGATGATGTTTCTGTGTCATCATCAATAGCAGCTGGAGGCGACTCTGGAGGCCGTGTTTGCTGAATTAGCTCCAATAACCTTGTTCAGTGGAAAGGTGAAATATACGAGTATCCATCTACATGACTAACCCGTTATTTATCTCCTATCTTCCTTTCCGTTTAGTGCTCACCCGTTATGACCTCCTATCTATCCGTGAACCATGGTTCATTACAATTGTGGCGTATCCTTATCACTTATCAGCATATACGCACGAACGATGTCCCAGTTTTTTTTTTTGGTATGAGCTAGACCTGCTTTTACTCTGAGCATAATGTAAAATTATTTTGATGCAGCCTGCTTGGATGACTGCTTAGCTCGCTCCATGCTGATCCCATTCAATAAAGTCGACAAGGGTAGCCATTTTTATGTTACATAACTCGTTTTAATTGATACTGGTTTTACACCATTCGTGAAGAACAAGTCGCCAACGGTATCATATTCTAAAGCTGCATTGGGATATATAAACTATTGTGTTTTTGAATAGGATCTATACCCGATCGCTCTGATGCGTTAACAAGTCTGCCGACAATACCAGCAAACTATGGCGTATGATGGTAATAGTTTTCACTCTCATCAGCAGGCACTGGTCGCGTGTCGTTATTATTGTTATTATACCATTAATTCTACAAACCAGATACGTATCATTGGTGTCATAGTAGAAATGAGAGGCAGCTACATACAGTGATACGGTGAATAGTGCCGGATGGCTTATATAACTTTGCACCAGAGACTTACATTTTCACACATACAGGTACATTGTACATCACATTTGGTCGCAACTGGTCAGGGGCTAATAATATGCATTTTCGCTGCTTGTGCCATACGGTTGGCAGGGCAAATGATCCATTGATGACGTCAAATGCCAAATACCTAGTCTTCAAACACTCATGACCTCACATGAGTCTCCATTCATTTTATGATGTTACATGGGCACCATCATATCATGACGTTACACTGGCTCCGTCCATTGGTGACGTCATAAATACCCGTCCATTGATGACGTCACACGGGCGCCATCCACCCATGACGTCATACGGTCTCCGTCCATTGGTGACGTCACTCGGGCTCCCATCCACTGATGAGGTCATACAGACCTTTCTCGTCCATCCAACGGTGACGGTCCCGACGGCAGGTAACACTGTCGGCGCTCCCTGCCTGTACCCTAGCAGCGTTCCCAGAGGAGTGCTCGGACTCAGCTGTGTTCCCAGAGGGGTGCTTGGGCCTTCCCCGTCCGCAGCGCCCGTCAGCAGCCGGAGTGTCCCTCAGGGGACAGCGCGAGCGACACATTCTGGAAACGGCGGAGGCGGCGCTGAGGTGAAAACGAATCATTGGTAGTTGGCCCGATTTTCTGTCTGATCCTTCCATGCGCGACAGTGGCATGCATCTAAATAGTGTACTGAATAGTATTAGCCAATACGGGTGCTGGATCTTTTGGTCGAAGGAAACTCGAAGCTAACTGCAGGTTATGATTTATGATTCCTTTAGACCCTCGGGAACATTAATATTGGCTTATAATCTCATAGATGCTGGCTACAAACCAGGATCGAGGATCTTAGGATCTGGATTTTGCACGAACTTTTAAAACCATGAGTCCCGGCGATTTCAAGTGAAACAGTAAAACTCTTGGTAAAACTGCAAATTGTTAGCTGAAATTGAATTAAGGGTGGGACCAATGATGAATATCAAGAAAATCGAAGAGTTTTTTATGGGACGTATTAGTCAGCTAGGACAAGATGCTGCTTTAATTAGCTATCGCCTTCCGAATTAGACAAGCAATTAGAGCTAAGGATGGGTCACCGATCATTCCATTATGATCAAATGATTGTGGTTAACGACTTCGCTGACGTATCCAGCGACCTGGAACTTCTGGGCTCTGACAAATGATTTGACGTCAGACTGGTCTGGAGATTGAGTTGCACGCCATGCTATAAGTGAGATGAATGATGACTTGGCGCCGCAGTTGCTGGTGTCACCCTACGTATTACTGCACCAATTGGGGAAGGAGGGACGAAGATACTTCCGTCTTTTTCCGGGTGAATGGCCGTACATAGGACGAAAAGAACGGTGAACAAAAAGCTTGCAGTCAGGCAAATTGTAACACATTTTTTTTTTCAGAGAGCCTAAGGTCAGGTCAACGTCAGGACAGGTCAAAGTAAAAAAATCACAAATGTTGACATTTGTGATTTGGAAGCCACAAATGTTGACATTTGTGGCTTCCAGGTCATGGCCAAGATTCTTACAGATAAGGTTGGGACGCGAGTCACGTGATCCTTTTTCTGCTTTTCCCAACCCTACTCACGATTTTCATAAGCCTTGATTTATTCCTTGCACAGAGGCGTTTGTAGTTATTTTATATACAACAACTAATTCAATGATATTTGAAATTAACAAACAGATTTAACTCGCAATCTAAAAGTAAATTGAATTTATTCGCGTTTCAATAATTTAATCAGCTGGCAACCATCACCCATCGTCCTCGATGTAGTCGAACTTGGCGCACTCAGATAGTGTTCGAAATTTATGACGCTTACTTGTTGCTGTGGCGACCGAGCAGTACCTACGATTTTCATTTGTCAACAAGTGCTTGCGGAGCTGTCGCTCACACTTTTGAACACAGTCTTTATGCGTCAGTTTGTTTTACACGTAATATCTGAAACATGTTTCGTGAGGCTCCGAAACCATTCAATTCATCTCCTTCAAAAGAAGTGTTTTGTAACATTTTCGATGTTTTTTTTTGGCTTGATTGCTAGCTCCATTCACCCTATCTTGCGTGAGGATAGTCATCACTCGGGGACCAGTCGTTGAAAGCAAGGAACGACAAGAAGAAGGTCTTGTAAAAAGTCGCAGCCATTGCATTGAGCATTAAATGACGAAAATATTTTTACCCCCCGCCGCCTCAGGCGATCACGTGCCGTCACCCACCTGGTCATGGCAAGCATGGCCATTGGCCGTACATATATTTGTGGAGCTGGTCAGAATGAACAACTTGATCTGTTACTGGCAGTTGCATAAAACTGTGCGCGACTGCGGCACTGGAAATCGGAAAACCTCACCGAGACGCGAGCTAAAAGCTTAGACCTCGCTTGGTGGCTATCAAATGCCTGCTTTTGCAAAACACTAATGCCAGTTTAAATGGATGGAAATGATATCATTAGCGAACTGAAGTTGCCGATGAAATGAGCTTGTTTTCGCTAGAGTCACATCCTGGCAAGACCCGGGCCACCGTCTGGGAGGCAGGATTAATATTAAGTGCGTGCGACATCCTCTCATCTTTTTAGAGCCGTCGACGAGCTTGTCTTTTACCAGCAGATGAATTCGCAGCCGCGCTCGTGAGAATGCGTCCGGTGACACCGCCCCGCCCCGTAGGATATCATCGGCGTTGTTCTCTGGCACGTACAGCCAGGATATTAGGTATTACTGAGGTCCGGATCAGAGGGGTGTGTGCAATAACCAGCGCTGGATATTACACCGGTGCGATGGAAATTGGGCGACATATCCGTACCGAGAAGTCTTGGGTTGAAGTGTCAGATTTTATGTGCAATCTCGTGTTTTGTAATTGTATCATAATTGGAAGCTGTGTAGCGGGCAAGCCGGTAGCCGGTATCACGAAATGATTATTTGTATCGTGGATCTTAACACTGGATCCGATGCATGCATACTTCTACACTTAAAACTGATATGACAAGCTTAGTTGGTTTGGTGTGCTAGACATATTCGGCTTGTCATTTTCATGATTGGTTTTCTTTCTCGTGCAGGTGCACCGAACTGAAGGTATCACATCCAGCTAAAATTCGTTAGTATGCAAAGTTCCACCGTTGGGAGCAAGTTATTAACTAAGGTAAACGAGCCGGAATCACGTCACAGCCCCTGGCACATCGATTCGCTCAATCGCATCAGTCGAAAGCACGAGCCAAGTTTCGCTGGGCCCGCGGCTCCAAACGGGACGTTAGAATCGCGAACTCGGGCCGCTTTTAGCCGCTTCTCACTGACATTTGCCGCCTGGAGGCCCGCGGGCGTCGGCAGATCACGTGCGGGTCTTAGAATCAGCGGAAATATTCATCTGAACCAGCCACCATCGCCTCTCCTTCGCAGCCGCAGTCGTCAATTAACCCGCGCGGGGCTGGGGTCTCCAGCCGAACGCGCGGGGCTGGGGGGGGGTAAATTTTACCCCCCCTGTTATCTCCCGAACTAACGGTCCGATTTGGAAAATTCAAACGCCAATCGAAAGCTCTCATCACGAACTACTAAAAACATGTACTTAATTTAAAGTTTGAGGTCAAGGTCAAGGTCAGGTCAAGGGTACAAATTGCAAGTTTCTACAGTATCGGCCTTGCACCGTAGTTGCCGAAGAATGGAGTCATGGACTGAGACTGATCGCCCAAAACGTGTTCTTAGGCTACCAAGACAATATTCGTTGCATACAATATCATTCAGAGGTCAAGGTCAAGGTCAGGTCAGGTCAGGTCAGGTCACCAAAAAACAAAATATAGAAAAGGGCATGTGCGACACATGTTTTATGGGTCATTTTACTCATAGAATTCAATAGGCACACTCAATAAGTGATATGGACCACCTCTGGATGAATTTCAGGTCGAGGTCAGGTCAAGGTCAGGTCAAGTGAGGTCAAATTTTGAAGTTGGTTGTTAAAGCCTAAAAAGGTGTCTATCTGATGCAGTTTTTCACGGCGAATCGAATGGTGCTATTTTTGTTTCCGTACGAGGTCTAGAACTTCCAAAAAAGTCATTTTTCAAAAATTTTGTGTGTCGTGACGTCATAAAATTTTGAATAACTCCCACATTTTTGAACCGATTCTTTTAAGATTTGGTATGTAGGTGCACATAGACCACTTCTCTGACATATATTCCGGTTTTTTCGATATACTCAAAATTTTGGATTTTATAATGATTTTCCCAAAAAAGTCAGTTTTTTGAAAACATTTAGGCCAAAATCCAAAATTTTCAAAAAACCGAGATAGCCATTTGATAGACAAAGTAAAATTACGTATAACCTTTTTTGTTACGTCTTGATTCCTTGAAAAATGAAGATGTTAGCGGCGTTTGAACTTTTGCCGTTTTTGAGGCGAAAATGACGAACATGACGTCACTAAAACGTCAATTTCTCAAAAATTTTCCGACGGATTTCGCTCAAATTTTCAGGGAACGTGTCAAATTGATGTAAGAAAAGGTACTGAAAGTTTGGCGGCGCTGCGCGCCGCCGTTTTTGAGATATCGCAATAATTCGCGAGGGGGGGTAAAATTTACCCCCCCCCCCAGCCCCGCGCGGGTTAACAATAACGACCTCCGACCCGCCCTTCCCTGGTTTTGGCCGTGTGTGTGGCGATTAGTAGGATGGAGCGCGAATCTTGGTGTTGTGCTGTTGAGGAGGCTCGGAAGCGCATTATAGACGAGAGTTTCTCGAGAAGCTTTATAAAACAAAGTGCAAGATCAAAAAATAGAGTCATCTGTAGTACATATGAGAGTAAGAGATAAAAAAAACAGAAAAGGCCATGAAAATGTCTAGGAAACTGCATCAGGGCGTAATATGTTACCTAACTGTTTTGTTGGTTTTATCATCTAACATTGGCCAAGCCAACATTCTTTTTGCAACGCCTTTTTTGTTCCCAATTTCCCAAGTCTACTTCTCATTAAGGAATACTAGATGCAGAGCATTGGATGAAGTGCGTGTAGGTTTAGTTCACAAGAATATATATTATCTGGCGTGGTTTGCTGGTTGCAGGAAGTGCAGCCAATGCGGGAAGACAACTAAACGTTTTACATGAAGAAAGTTATTTATTCTAATAGAGGCTACTTGCCCTACTTCTGCCCCATCTGAAGCTTTTCGCTGTCAGTTTCATTATCATGATCATACATCAGTCTTGCAATTAGTCGCGACATCCTATTGACCTTCAGTCGCAGTCAGCATGCATATTTAGCCTCCTTAGCATGGACTAAAATCCAGTCGCGAATATTGCCGGGCGGATCGCAGGAAGCACGCTCGAGTGCTTGTGAATATCCGACAGGATCAACAGCTTCCGATGAATAGCCATTTGTGGGGATTAAACGCCTAAATGGTCCCCAGGCCTGCAGTTATCAGGGACGTGATCACTCGCTACATGATGTTGGCGATCGAGGTCTTCGTTGGTCGCAGAGCCTCATATTGGCCGACAAAATGAAAAAGATTACGATTGCATGAATGCGTCTTGATGCATGAGTAGTTCTTTCATAGGCAGCGGAACAGGGAGGAAGGACACCGGGGCACCGTGCCCTCCTTTGATTTTGACATTTTAACATTTGAGCCCTATGGTCGTTGCATAGAAAGAACGGGACCAAAAGTTGGCAGTGCCCTCCCCCCTTAATTGAAGGTCTTCCGCCGCTACTGAGTTCTTTATTCTTTCATGTCAATGTGCTCAACATGTTTGTTTGAAGTTGCACGCGAGCTGACTTTGCTGAACATTAGATTTTGCGTTAATATTATGGTCTCAAAGCATCAGCACTGCCTTGCGCTCACATGATGCCTTGCAAACTTCATTTCATATCAAACTTCATTTATATATTTTCGACTTCATGGCATCCAAACATAACTTACACGTGACCATGTTAGCCAGCACTAGGGCACTCTTTAGTGTATCCATGACAGCTAATTATTGAAGATGCCAACAATACTTCCAAATACAGCATGGAATGATATAGTATTGCACATTTGATTCATTGTTTTTTTGTCCTAGTCAACTCGACTTTCTCTTACTTCGGGCAAGAGACCCAAGGGCATTAATTACAGCTATTTTGTTTTAATGTTTGTAATGTAATGTTTTAATGTTATGTTTGGATGCCATGAAGTCGAAAATATATAAATGAAGTTTGATATGAAATGAAGTTTGCAAGGCATCATGTGAGCGCAAGGCAGTGCTGATGCTTTGAGACCATAATATTAACGCAAAATCTAATGTTCAGCAAAGTCAGCTCGCGTGCAACTTCAAACAAACATGTTGAGCACATTGACATGAAAGAATAAAGAACTCAGTAGCGGCGGAAGACCTTCAATTAAGGGGGGAGGGCACTGCCAACTTTTGGTCCCGTTCTTTCTATGCAACGACCATAGGGCTCAAATGTTAAAATGTCAAAATCAAAGGAGGGCACGGTGCCCCGGTGTCCTTCCTCCCTGTTCCGCTGCCTATGAAAGAACTACTCATGCATCAAGACGCATTCATGCAATCGTAATCTTTTTCATTTTGTCGGCCAATATGAGGCTCTGCGACCAACGAAGACCTCGATCGCCAACATCATGTAGCGAGTGATCACGTCCCTGATAACTGCAGGCCTGGGGACCATTTAGGCGTTTAATCCCCACAAATGGCTATTCATCGGAAGCTGTTGATCCTGTCGGATATTCACAAGCACTCGAGCGTGCTTCCTGCGATCCGCCCGGCAATATTCGCGACTGGATTTTAGTCCATGCTAAGGAGGCTAAATATGCATGCTGACTGCGACTGAAGGTCAATAGGATGTCGCGACTAATTGCAAGACTGATGTATGATCATGATAATGAAACTGACAGCGAAAAGCTTCAGATGGGGCAGAAGTAGGGCAAGTAGCCTCTATTAGAATAAATAACTTTCTTCATGTAAAACGTTTAGTTGTCTTCCCGCATTGGCTGCACTTCCTGCAACCAGCAAACCACGCCAGATAATATATATTCTTGTGAACTAAACCTACACGCACTTCATCCAATGCTCTGCATCTAGTATTCCTTAATGAGAAGTAGACTTGGGAAATTGGGAACAAAAAAGGCGTTGCAAAAAGAATGTTGGCTTGGCCAATGTTAGATGATAAAACCAACAAAACAGTTAGGTAACATATTACGCCCTGATGCAGTTTCCTAGACATTTTCATGGCCTTTTCTGTTTTTTTTTATCTCTTACTCTCATATGTACTACAGATGACTCTATTTTTTGATCTTGCACTTTGTTTTATAAAGCTTCTCGAGAAACTCTCGTCTATAATGCGCTTCCGAGCCTCCTCAACAGCACAACACCAAGATTCGCGCTCCATCCTACTAATCGCCACACACACGGCCAAAACCAGGGAAGGGCGGGTCGGAGGTCGTTATTGTTAATTGACGACTGCGGCTGCGAAGGAGAGGCGATGGTGGCTGGTTCAGATGAATATTTCCGCTGATTCTAAGACCCGCACGTGATCTGCCGACGCCCGCGGGCCTCCAGGCGGCAAATGTCAGTGAGAAGCGGCTAAAAGCGGCCCGAGTTCGCGATTCTAACGTCCCGTTTGGAGCCGCGGGCCCAGCGAAACTTGGCTCGTGCTTTCGACTGATGCGATTGAGCGAATCGATGTGCCAGGGGCTGTGACGTGATTCCGGCTCGTTTACCTTAGTTAATAACTTGCTCCCAACGGTGGAACTTTGCATACTAACGAATTTTAGCTGGATGTGATATACCTTCAGTTCGGTGCACCTGCACGAGAAAGAAAACCAATCATGAAAATGACAAGCCGAATATGTCTAGCACACCAAACCAACTAAGCTTGTCATATCAGTTTTAAGTGTAGAAGTATGCATGCATCGGATCCAGTGATATGATCCACGATACAAATAATCATTTCGTGATACCGGCTACCGGCTTGCCCGCTACACAGCTTCCAATTATGATACAATTACAAAACACGAGATTGCACATAAAATCTGACACTTCAACCCAAGACTTCTCGGTACGGATATGTCGCCCAATTTCCATCGCACCGGTGTAATATCCAGCGCTGGTTATTGCACACACCCCTCTGATCCGGACCTCAGTAATACCTAATATCCTGGCTGTACGTGCCAGAGAACAACGCCGATGATATCCTACGGGGCGGGGCGGTGTCACCGGACGCATTCTCACGAGCGCGGCTGCGAATTCATCTGCTCGTAAAAGACAAGCATGTCGACGGCTCTATAAAGATGAGAGGATGTCGCACGCACTTAATATTAATCCTGCCTCCCAGACGGTGGTCCGGGTCTTGCCAGGATGTGACTCTAGCGAAAACAAGCTCATTTCCTCGGCAACTTCAGTTCGCTAATGATATCATTTCCATCCATTTTAAACTGGCATTAGTGTTTTGTAAAAGCAGGCATTTGATAGCCACCAAGCGAGGTCTCAGCTTCTAGCTCGCGTCTCGGTGAGGTTTTCCGATTTCCAGTGCCGCAGTCGCGCACAGTTTTATGCAGCTGCCAGTAACAGATCAAGTTGTTCCTTCTGACCAGCTCCACAAAATATATGTACGGCCATGCTTGCCATGACCTGGAAGCCACAAATGTCAACATTTGTGATTACGGAGCGAGCGAAGCGAGCGTAGTCTTTCCTTAGATTGACGGAAATTTCTGAGTATGAGCGGCCGGCCGGCCGTGCGGACGCTTTTGCGAGGCTTATATCTCAGCAACCACTTGACCGATTTACACGCGGTAATTTTTGTAGGGTAGCTTCATTCCTTCTACCAAGTATTTGACTATTCCCGATGCATGTGGGTGACCCCTTATGCACGTGCCACGTGCAAAACGAAGAGGTGTCCGTTTTGTAATTGTTGCAATATCTCGGTAACTACTGGGCCGATTGCGCTGAAAGTTGGCGTGCAGGTAGGCACCCACTAGGCACTGCATATCCATGTGCCAGAGTTGAGGTGCTGCTGCACGTGCGCACGTGCAGGGGTCGTTTCCAGATCTCGAGAACGGCTGGACCGATGGCGCTCAAATTTTGTACACGGTTAGGGACCAATTAGTAGGGAACCGTGCACAAGTCAGTTGGGACCCATTTTGCACGTGCGCACGTGCAAGGTGCCGCTTCCAGATCTCGAGAACGGCTGGGCCGATTGTGCTCAAATTTGGCATATTGCTAGAGACCGGTTAGTAGGGTGCCGTGCTCAATTCAGTTGGAGGTACCCCCTCGAAATTTCGCACGTGCAAGGCCCACCCTCTCGCTCGCTCCGTTAGTCGCCCCAAAAGGCGTTATACTGGTTTTTAACTTTGACCTGGCGTTGACCTGACCTCAGGCTCTGAAAAAATGTGTTACAATTTGCCTCACTGCAAGCTTTTTGTTCACCGTTCTTTTCTTCCTATGTACGGCCATTCACCCGGAAAAAGACGGGAGTATCTTCGTCCCTCCTTCCCCAATCGGTGCAGTAATGCGTACGGTGACACCAGCAACTGCGGCGCCAAGTCATCATTCATCTCACTTATAGCATGGCGTGCAACTCAATCTCCAGACCAATCTGACGTCAAATCATTTGTCAGAGCCCAGAAGTTCCAGGTCGCTGGATACGTCAGCGAAGTCGTTAATCACAACCATTTGATCATAATGGAATGATCGGTGACCCATCCTTAGCTCTAATTGCTTCTCTAATTCGGAAGGCGATAGCTAATTAACCCGCGCCCTGGCGGGGTCTGTTTATAACGCGACCTGGTGGGGGGGGGGGCTATTTTTTGCCCCCCCCCTCGAATCTCCGAAACTACTGGACGGATCCGCAAAATTCAAACGGTGTTCGAAAGGCCTGTCAAATTTATCGAGGGAAACCAAATTTTATTGACCTCGGGGTCACCGATGACGTCACAGGTCAGGTCAAATATGAAATGTTTCACCGTTCACGGGTCTTCAAGGGAATGCGCTATAACACCGAGGAAAACGCATTTTGTCAAGAATCAGCGGTAGGGCGTCAGTTGCCTAGTAGATATGTTGCTATTAGAGGTCACTGGCAATACCAGGTCAGGTCACAGGTGAGGTCACCGAGGGTCACAGGTCAGGTCACATGAGCCCAACTTTACTAAGGTTATGTGATACATGTTTTATGGCCAATTTTTCATTTCCAACTCAATGGTGTTGGTTATAAGACTATCAGGTAGGGCTTAGGCCACTTTCTGGTGAAGTTCAGGTCAAGGTCAGGTCAAGGTCAGGCCAAAAAAGGTCAAATTTTAAAGTTGATAGTTTTGCATAAAATGGGTATTGATTCGATGCAGCTCGTCACGGGGAGTCTAATGGTGATCTTTGTTTTGCGCTACGGGGTCACTGGCGGATCCAGGGGGGGGCATTTAGGGCCATGGCCCCCCCCAAAGGCCTAAAGTGGCCTGTTTGGCCCCCCCCAAAACGTCAGAAAAATTGCTAAGAAAATACACCTTGATGGAGGTTTTTAGCCACTTGGTGAAGAAAAGCTTTCCACAGCATAATATGGAGGCAATATGGTAGCAGTGAGGGTCAGTCAAAAGTTGCGCGAGCGGAGTTGCCACCTTCAAAAAAAGACTGGTTGGCACGTGTTTATGGCGCGGCAGCTGGTAGTTGGCGGTGTTTCGCGTGGTGTGGCATCACTGGCGGATCCAGGGGGGGGGGGGGCACGGGAGCCTGAGGTGCCCCTGACAGCAGGCCCGTGGTGCCCCTGGACCCTGGCAGGCCTGTGGTGCCTCTGGCGGGCCTAGGGTGCCCCTGCTAGGCTGCTGATGCCCCTGGGACCTGACAGGACTGTGATGCCCCTGACAAGCCTAAAGTGCCCCCAACAGACCCGTGATGCCCCCGACAGGCCCAAGGTGCCCCTGCGTGATGCCGTGATGCCTGCGAGGCCGGTGGTGCCCCTGCGAGGCCGGTGGGGCCTCTGACAGGCCCATGGTGCCCCTGCGAGGCCGGTGGTGTCCCTGCTAGACCGGTGGTGCCCCTGGCAGGCCTGTGATACCCCTGCTAGGCCGCTGGTGCCCCTGGGCCCTGACAGGACTATGGTGCCCCTGACAGGCCCAAGGTGCCCCTGCAAGGCCGGTGGTGCCCCTGTAAGGCCTATGGTACCCCTGCTAGGCCTCTGGTGCCCCTGACAGACCCATGGTGCCCCTGCGAGGCCGGTGGTGCCCCTGGCAGGTCTCTGGTGTCCCTGACAGACCTGGGGTGCCCCTGACAAGCCTGCGGGGCCCCTCACAGGCCCGTGGTGCCCTTGCTAGGCCTGTGGTGCCCCTGGCGGGCTGGTGGTGCCCGGTGCCCCTGCTAGGTCGGTGGTGCCCCTGACAGGCCTGTGGTGCCCCCGGGCACCAAGGGGGTCATGACTCATGTGGCCCCCCTTGGATCTGCCACTGATACGTTATGGCTTATGCAATATGCAATTGCAGGCACTTGGTATCCCTCACTTATCCCTTATTGGGGGCTCTGGCGGGCTCCTGAGGGCCCACGTCTATCTCCGGGAGCCCTAGACGGGCTCCTTTGGGTCCTTTCAGTCCACTATAGCATAAGAGGTCTCCACTCGAGTCCTATACATCTGAGGGCGTACCCTGACGTCTGAGGTACCCAACTGCAGCTCCAATGGTCTCTTACACTGGCGGATCCAGGGAGGGGGCATTGAGGGTCATGCCCCCTTCCCAGAGGCCTAAAGTGGCCCGTTTGCCCCCTCCCCCAAACGATAATGAAACATAGTTCAATCAGTGCGTGGCCCAGGAGCCGAGTTAGACAGGGGGTGTTTTACCACCTCCCGGCCCGCAAAGGGACCCAAGCACTGACTCGAAGCGGGTTAACTGGTCGACAAAAGCAATGGTAAGTGTTTGCAAAGTAATATAAAGGCATGGGTCGGGTGGGCTACCATTTATATATTTTTATTTTTAGTAAAAAAAAAAATATTCATAGTGTCAGGGCTGTGACGAAAAATAAGTGGCCTAAATCCGATGAGAAAACAGGATTTGGGGGTACCCTAGGTTTGGCTCCTGCATGAGTTGGCCCCCCCCAAAACGCAAGCCTGGATCCGCCAGTGTACGGGGTCTAGAATTGCTAAAAATTGAGTTTGAAAATTTGACGTCATCAATTTTGAACAGTTTTTTCGCTATAACTTCGCCAAAAAAAGAGGTATCAATCTCAAATTTGGTATGTGGATTGAAGGCGGTAAGGACTATCACATATATTCCGGTTTTTGCGAAATTCAAAAAACTTTTTGGATTTTTCGATTATTATATTCAAAAAATATATTTTTTTATTTTTCGGGATCAAAATCCAAAAATCTCAAAAATCCGAGATAGCAGTTTTGTAGCCCTGTCCAATCTACAGCTTTTATGTCTTTATCATTTTTCTGTATTCGCAAAGCTATAGGCCTGACAGCTCTTCCCGCGAAACCCTTTTTTGGGTCGAAAACGGCAGAACATGACGTCACTCTGACGTCATTTCCGGCCAACCTATCATAGCCTTTGGAAAAAAATTGGTCACAATGTGTAAAATTGATGTCCGGGAGGGTACTGAAAGTTTGGTGACGATCGGTCGGCGGAGCGGTTCTGGAGATATATCGAAAAGTCTGGAGGGGGGGGGGGGCAAAAAATAGCCCCCCCCCCCACCAGGTCGCGGGTTAAAGCAGCATCTTGTCCTAGCTGACTAATACGTCCCTTATAAACTCTTCGATTTTCTTGATATTCATCATTGGTCCCACCCATAATTCAATTTCAGCTAACAATTTGCAGTTTTACCAAGAGTTTTACTGTTTCGCTTGAAATCGCCTGGACTCATGGTTTTAAATGTTCGTGCAAAATCCAGATCCTAAGATCCTCGATCCTGGTTTGTAGCCAGCATCTATGAGATTATAAGCCAATATTAATATTCCCGAGGGTATAAAGGAATCATAAATCATAACCTGCAGTTAGCTTCGAGTTTCCTTCGACCAAAAGATCCAACACCCGTATTGGCTGGTACTATTTAGTACACTATTTAGATGCATGCCACTGTCGCGCATTGAAGCATCAGACAGAAAAACGGACCAACTGCCAATGATTCGTTTTCACCTCAGCGCCGCCTCCGCCGTTTCCAGAATGTGTCGCTCTCACCTTCCCCTAAGGGACACTCCGGCTGCCGACGGGCGCTGCGGACGGGGAAGGCCCAAGCACCCCTCTGGGAGCACAGCTGAGTCCGAGCACTCCTCTGGGAACGCTGCTAGGGTACAGGCAGGGGGGCGATGACAGTGTTACCTGCCGTCGGGACCGTCACCGTTGGATGGACGAGGAAGGTCTGTATGACCTCATCAGTGGATGGGAGCCCGAGTGACGTCACCAATGGACGGAGACCGTATGACGTCATGGGTGGATGGCGCCCGTGTGACGTCATCAATGGACGGGTATTTATGACGTCACCAATGGACGGAGCCAGTGTAACGTCATGATATGATGGTGCCCATGTAACATCACAAAATGAATGGAGACTCATGTGAGGTCATGAGTGTTTGAAGACTAGGTATTTGGCATTTGACGTCATCAATGGATCATTTGCCCTGCCAACCGTATGGCACAAGCAGCGAAAATGCATATTATTAGCCCCTGACCAGTTGCGACCAAATGTGATGTACAATGTACCTGTATGTGTGAAAATGTAAGTCTCTGGTGCAAAGTTATATAAGCCATCCGGCACTATTCACCGTATCACTGTATGTAGCTGCCTCTCATTTCTACTATGACACCAATGATACGTATCTGGTTTGTAGAATTAATGGTATAATAACAATAATAACGGCACGCGACCAGTGCCTGCTGATGAGAGTGAAAACTATTACCATCATACACCATAGTTTGCTGGTATTGTCGGCAGACTTGTTAACGCATCAGAGCGATCGGGTATAGATCCTATTCAAAAACACAATTGTTTATATATCCCAATGCAGCTTTAGAATATGATACCGTAGGCGACTTGTTCTTCACGAATGGTGTAAAACCAGTATCAATTAAAACGAGTTATGTAACATAAAAATGGCTACCCTTGTCGACTTTATTGAATGGGATCAGCATGGAGCGAGCTAAGCAGTCATCCAAGCAGGCTGCATCAAAATAATTTTACATTATGCTCAGAGTAAAAGCAGGTCTAGCTCATACAAAAAAAAAAAACTGGGACATCGTTCGTGCGTATATGCTGATAAGTGATAAGGATACGCCACAATTGTAATGAACCATGGTTCACTGATAGATAGGAGGTCATAACGGGTGAGCACTAAACGGAAAGGAAGATAGGAGATAAATAACGGGTTAGTCATGTAGATGGATACTCGTATATTTCACCTTTCCACTGAACAAGGTTATTGGAGCTAATTCAGCAAACACGGCCTCCAGAGTCGCCTCCAGCTGCTATTGATGATGACACAGAAACATCATCTGTTCTCGTCAACCGGCATTAGAACTATTGACAGAATGTCGCCCCAAATGCATCACACAGAAAGTGCAAATAAGGCTATTTGTAGGGTGTAAATGGAGAATCGATCGCCAAGAAAGCAACTAATGCACAGCATCGCAGCTTGATTACTTATATTAACCTGGTAGCTCAGGTATATTGAGACTTACTGAATCACAAACCATACAAATGCACCGGCTAATCAGTTGCCAATTGAGCACAAATTCAGGAAATGATGTAGAGATGAGATGAATTAGCTCCAGCATGCGAGCCTAGAAGGAAGTTTAATTCATTCAGTGCATTTGCTTGGCAATTAGCGCCTCATGTCTCGACGATTTTTACACAAAGCTAACCTCTATCTTGCAACCTTATCAGATACGTTTATTGCCCAGTATATGTATTGGTTCGCTACAGAGGTGTCAATTGGATACTACATTTTGTTATACCAATATTAAACCAATACCAATTTGATATTTGGCATTGGTGCCCCTAAAATGTCAGGAAGATTGTTCATGGTTAAATAAATCATTACAAAGGTATCGAATGATATGAAGTTTGTTAAAAATAAAAATACCAATCAAATTCCTGAGTGTCACGCGTGTCTTAGTATTCTTCCATGGTTTACGAAGCTATTTTGTTTTGCTTCGATATCCCAAGACCTAACATTGGAAGCACTGGTTTACAATCTTTAAAATATTTTGTCGAATAAAAATATTCAGTCCTAGCTTAAGGAGTTATATGGCACATTCTTGCGTCAGCGCCTTTCACTTAAAATGAAGTCCATCTAAGGATTTTAATGTTGCTAATGACAAATATGAAGATGCAAAGGATAATATAGATACATACATCGAAACATACTTCTAGGCAGACATGTGCATGGATCCGAGAAAATGGATCTAGGATCTGATCCCACGGATCCTGATCTCGGATCCATCGGGATCATAGATCCAGCTCTGTAATTTATCGAGAGATCCATAGGGATCACAGATCCGAGTCTCATTTTTTGCTTGAGATCCAGTGAGATCATAGATCCTCACCTATTTTTTTGTGAACACATATTTCCCAAAAAAGCACTTGTTTCAACTCACAAACGTTCTGTTTTAGTGATTTTATGTGATTGCACGTCATAATCCATAGTTTTGTGTCACTTATTGGCATAGAAACCCTTTAAACATGGTTTCAAATGTGGTGCATGGTGGGATCCACCCAGATCATAGATCCATGTTCTTAATTTATCGTCAGATCATATGAGATCATAGATCCCAACCTGTACTTTGCTTCGAGATCCACTGAGATCATAGATCCATCACTCGGATCCATGCACATGTCTGCTTGTAGGAAAAACTAACGATATATTTTGGGACATCAATAAATAATTTTCTCTTTACGAAAAGCTCACTGAGCAGCCAAATCCCATTTGACATAAATAGCGATTGTCGGCCCCAGACCTGTCATTGTTTTTGTACACTTTGTGCAAACCAAGTAAAATCTGGAAATTATTGTCCTCGGTTCGTTGGTTCGTGGAGCTAGGTATAACTGGTTAGGAGTTGGATGATCTAAAAACGGCCAGTAGCTGACAGGGAAGAGTCGTCCCGATACGCCGGTGAACAGTGACGCCCTAATGCATGGGGAAACAATGTATAGAGAAAATCACCCTAGAAACCTCATGTATATAATTAACTTGTCTGAAAAAGGCAATCAACGGTATTTGACTGTAATTGGGATAGCAACTGTTATTTTTACATACAAAACGATTAACGAACCATCAGAGCGGTCAAACAAAATAGCCTCCACCGAAATGGCAATGGCTTAGGCCAAAAACCATGTTGGCCCATAGTAATACCACTTACTCAGAATAGAAATGACTAATGGCGGAGCCACCACAATTGGTCGCAGAATAAACCCGCGAACAAATGACTAATCAAAAGGAATGACGTCAATGCCACACGTTTCTAATCGACAACAGTCGCAAAACGGGACTCCTAAATAGTAATGTGTGGTGCGTGAAACGACCATCTGCCTTGTGTTTTCTCCAGCAAACGGATGAAACGGTAATATCACACTCACAGCTCACAGCCTGGCCCTAAAGCGTCAGCTTAACATCTTTTGGGTAAGACGTGAGAAAAGACCAGCTGAATTCGCAATGTTTCAGCAACGATGGTTGGGCTCTTTGCAGCAAGCAGAGCAAGGAGATTAAAGCGAGGAAGGTATTAAAAGAACACCAGAATTAGTGCTGTCTTTATGCATAGTCATATCTTCCGGATTTTTGTCTTGAAAATAGTCAGCCAAATGGAAACTGGACTGTTATGTAAAATGGACTAGTGTTCTAAAAAAGTTTTTGATGCAAACAGTATGCAAGCAAGATAAAACTGATAAAACTTTCTGGCCGGATACAGCACTGACAAACTTAGTTTCATTCACAGATCCCGATGTTGGCAATATCTTCGTCACAAATTATCAAAGATATAAGGTGAGCCAAACAGTGCATTGCAGTGAACACCACCGTTGGCGATAACTACATAAGCTTGTTCATTGATAAGTGGATGTGCAAGAAATGCGTACAAGATTTGTCATGACCAGTTAGACACCTTTACTCCTACCAGAAGTATGCAAGACAAGGATATCAGCAATCGGGCTCAAAGATTGTGCCCAGCTAGTCTGGTGACTTAGAAACACCCTAAGGTGAAACAATCCTTTTGTATGCATAGTACTTAGTATAGTCGACTACAAAATGATGTTCCACTCCTCAGAAGCTATCAGTTGACCGGAGCGCTAAGTTGTGCCGTTATCACGCAATTAAGCGTGTCGATTGTCAGCATTGGGACAAAGCTATAATTTGTGAACTCAGCCCGTGTGATGCGGCACAGCCTACCACTCCAGGCAAATAACTGCCTGTGAAAAGTGGAACATCATTCTGTAGCCGACTATACTGCCGCCCTGCAAGAGAAACCACAAACCAGTGAAGCGTCATCAGCACCACCATTACCATCGCACAGTTAGGAAAGGAGAAATAAAGAAAGGAAGAAAGAAAGAATGAAAGAAAGAAAGAAAGAAAGAAAGAAAGAAAGAAAGAAAGAAAGAAAGAATGAAAGAAAGAATGAATGAAAGAAAGAAAGACAGAAACAGAAAGAAAATACGAAAGAAGCGCTTAGTTTCCCGAACCCCTTGCAGGACTCACCTTGCGTCGCGTCCTGGCCAGGCGCGCCTCTCGTGGGTCTCGCTGCTCAAACAGCGCCGCCGTCTTCCCCCAGACCTCCAGTGCGATTCTGCCGTAGGTGTACATCAGTACCAGGACTGGTAGGAAGTACTGCAGCGCCATCACGGCCATGCTGTACTGCTCGCGACTTCCCTGCTGCCAGTGCTCGTCGCAGACGTATAGGTCGTTAAGGATGAAGCGGCGATGTGGCGGCTGCCAGAGGCGGGAGGTTACCGCGATGGGAACGCACGTGCCGATCGCCAGCAGCCAGATGAGGAGGATGAAGAGGCGCGCGTGCTGACGCGTCACGCGAGGACGAAGCGGGTAGATGATGGCGCGGTACCGATCCACGCTGATGGCGATCAGGGAGAACGCCGACACAAAGACCGATACGGCTTGCGTGAAGGACACCAGCCAGCACATGGTGGCGCCGAAGGGCCAGTGCTGCAGCAGGAGGACGCTGGAGAAGGTGAAGGGCACGCAGAGCAGCGTCATCAGCAGATCTCCGACGGCCATGTTGGTGATGAGGTAGTTGGTGACTGTGCGCATGCGCGCAGACGAAAGAACAATGTAGCAGACGAGAGTGTTGCCCACTAGGGAGACAATCATGATAGAGATGTAGGAGACGAGGATAACCACGTCGAAAGAGGTCTTGATGATCGGATCGAACTGGCCGCAGTTCCAGTGGCGGAACTCGGAGGTTGAGATGTTGCGACTGGCGCACGCACACTCGTGAAGTGTACGGTTGGCGAGAAGCAGGTCACCCAGAGCTTGTGCAGCCTCCAGACATGTCTCGTTAACGCTGGGGGCACCGAGGCGGCTGCTGGGCGACACGAAAACGTGATTCTCCGGCGCCGGAGACGGCAGAGCCGAGGATGAATTCCAGGACATGGTAAGGTCCTTCGATCGCGGTCCTCGTCCACTAAAATAGCAAAAAGTTTGGCCAGCCACTTCGGCCTTATAACAGTTACGTCACACTCGCCGAATTGTTTATTTGTCCCACCCCTCGTTATCACGCTCTTCTAAACACACCTCGTCCCGGAACGGTCCACGTCCTCTGCGAGACTTCAGTGCTGCCGCGGTGCCTTACGTCACTCAACTCGACGTGCCGTTCTTCGACGTCCTCGCGGTGCGGTCCGATGGCTCTTGGCCCGACCGAGCCACGGCGATCGTTACGATCTGAAGTGACCGTTACGGTCTGAAGCGATGTTGATGGGTGACCCCACCACACCCGGAGGATCAGACGGTAGACGCTGCACGTGCCTTTGTCCGTCAGTTATAGGTGAGCTACCATATCCAGCTGCCTGTCAATGAAATCCTCAATGAGCAGAGATGCGTGCATTACACAAAAATTGTATATTTTCTAATCTATAAATACACACAGATGTAACTCCAAATCAGATTCGCATCTAACTATGTCAACAATTCTTTTTAGGGGTCGGGGCCATGGAGCGTTGTTTAGTACGTGACGAAGTCATATGACCACAAAGTTTAATATTTCATTGTTTTGGTTTAGAGTCTGTAGATTTGCCGTACGATTTTCTGACAATACACATGTTGATCCTTAACCCGCGAGTTGCTGGGGGGGGGGGGGCGTTAAACGCCCCCACTTTTTTCGCCGGGCCATAGCATAAAAACAGCGCGCCGCAGGCGCGCCATATTTTAGGTACCTACCTGTTGGGAATTGATTGAAGTTTATTGTGACAAAGTTTCAAAAAAATCGGTCGGAAAAATTTTGAGATATCGAGGTTTTAGTGACGTCATGATTTCTGAGTTTTCGACCAAAAACGGCATATGTTCAAAAAATCATATAAAATCACAGAATAGACATACAGACATGCCGTAAACGCCATTAGACTGCCAATACCATGAACAATCAAATGGCTATCTTCGATTATTGATTATCGTTCTGCATTTTCCAAAATCTTGAACTGAATCTTGGCAATTTCTCGTGACTACTCCACGACCATGATACATGCATTTCTTAAATTGAACTTTTTTAGCCAAACACGTACACATATGATAAAATGAATGTCACCATCGTGTTCTACGCCCCAAATTACCCATAAAACATGTGTCACAGGCTGCGAATATCAGTTTTGATTTTCGGGGATATGTGCCTACCCGGTTGACCTGACCTTGACCCTGACCTATGCTTGGCTGACCCCTACATGGAGCTGACACTCTTGTAGGCTTTATATGATGGATTGTGCACCGTTTTGACAGAGTTTGTGACGAGAGGCGCCCATTGCGAAGTCCTGAAGTCCATGCTACTGAAAGCCCGATTTCAGGTGTTTGACCTGACCTTGACCCGACCTGTGACCTCAAAATTCAACTTTCAAGTACTCATCTGAAGCGTCTCGTCGCGCTCTTTCGTTTGCCGCCTCGTGCGTTTCGCTGCGCCTATTGGTTCTCGAGTTATCGGCTGGGGGCGTTTAACGCCCCCCCCCCCCCAGCAAACGGTGGGTGGCGAAATACCCCAGCAACTGCCGGGTTAACCCTCGCCGGCACAGGGGGGGGGGGGTTGATGCAACCCCCCCTAAGGTTTTTCGCGAATAACTCGCGTAAAAAGCGGCCGATCGCGACGAAACTTTCAGTACCCTCGCATTGATCAATTTTACACCTACCCTGAAAATTTCATGACCCTGCCCCTAATGACCTTTGACCTGTGACCTCTTTTCTGTGACCATGTTTGGCCGAAATCGCGGTTCGGCGCATGTCGGCTCGCATTAGCCGCGCGTTTGCAAGCTTTTCGTGGTTTCAAACGTTAAAAAATGTGATTTGATGTTGCTCCCATGCATTAGGGTTGGTGTCAAGGTCACCTGAAGGTCAGGTCAGGTCAGGTCATTGACCTTTGGTGACCTCGGGTGACCTCGGTTCACTTTTTCGAGTTTTACATGTTTCTAGGCTAGTTTTTGGAGCTGAATTCGAATTTAGCAACCATTTGAACATTTACGAAGTAGTTTTGGTGCCTTCGTAACATGTTACGAAGCTGTCCGAGGCGGTTGACACGTATTACGAATACCCGTCATAACCCCTACCTGTTGACCTGATCTGACCTGACCCGACCTGGTCTAAATGCTTAAAGACATCATCTGTGATCAAAACTAACACGATATTCGTGATCAGCACCCCGGAAAACCACATAGCAGCCACACTTTACGACTTTCTAACAGGTCCCGATTTTCCCGGTTTTCGGGTCATTGACCTGACCTGGAAGGTCACCCGATGACCTAGGACCTTAAAATTGGGTATCATCGGCTTCCTCTCGTGACGGGCAGCACGCTCGTTTTTTCCGCGAAGCTCTAGCTCGATCAGGGGCCAAACGCGTGGGGGGGGGGGGTCGTACCAACCCCCCCCCCCCCCCTTGTGCCGTCGAAGGACTCAAAATGGCCTGTGCCGGCGAGGGTTAAACCGAAAATAGTCGTTTAATCTAAACACGAACCAAACGTGATCGAAGTTCCTGCGTTATAGGTTTATCGTCATTTATCGCACCTCAAGGGTTCAACCCGCTAAGATAAAAGCCCGACACCGCAAAAGATGATTAATGATCTCAATCTATTTTTATTCATCCTAAGCAAAGCACTCAAAACTTTGAACGCTTTAGAGCTCTTCTCAGAGCCCTATACGACTCCAGTCTTTGTCGCCTAAACTCCTGCCCAAAACTTTTAAAGTTAAGAATGAAAGAAGAGATCAATCCATCATCGCATGAGCCGCTATCAATAGAGAAGGTACGCACGCACGACTCTTTGATTGCACTAGTCTATAATCATGGTCAGACGGGCCAGAAGCGGCAAGGTCGTATGCATGCTTGTCATTGTTTCTTGGATTTTCGCAAAAAAAAATATTATTTCAGCACCAGCACCGTTTTAATGTAATAAAATGCCAAACCTGTCTCGTAAACTCAACCATCTTTCATTTTCAAGGGCCAACCATCTTTCATATCATTTCAAAGCTCACGGCCTTGCGCTATTGTGCTGAAGTTCTTATGCAGTCTGGGGAATAATGTCTGGAATTCACAATCGCAGGGTGCATGACAAATGTTTAATGCCGTAAAGCATTAGACGTTTGACCCGTGGTAGAAGCACGATAAACCGGAAAACAAAAACAGATGACGGAATCGAAATGAATTCGCACCCAATGTGACTCGAAAGCCAGCAAATAATGACGGCATAACAACGACTTGGTGTTCACCTTTTTATGAGATTTAAATAAAGGCAACCCAGGCAAATCGTTAACTGAAAAAACGCTGGGATAGACAGACAGACAGACATACAGACAGACAGACGAGACACGAGAAAAAAAGATGAGTCGCGCGCTCACCAGGGCAACGCAATGAAGCAAAAGCTTGTTTCCTCACATCAGCCATTCCAAGACCTAGAGCTGCATGCACTGGCATACAGGGTCCCAGGAACTGAGCTGGCATCATCCCACGTCTGTAAATTATTCTGCAGTTGGCTGAACTTTACTAATCGCTACATACGCATGTCATATCCAGGGGATATCGTGAGGCAGTTTGATAGCACTTCTGACAGATCCGGTCGCGGAATTACGAGACACATGTAGATTTACAGGCTACAGACGAGCAACGTTGCGACCGATACCCCCGAACCCGATTACGACTCGCTGACGAAGTTTTGAAAATGCAATTCGAAAGCTCCGACCCGAACGATGTCTTGTGGAGTAAAGTCCTCATTCACTTATTACATAGACGAGCAACGTGTTCCGGCAAGAAGAGAATTAATTCTTGACTGAGGCTGCTTTTATGCCCCCCCCCCCTCCTTGCCGACTATCCGCGATTATTTGAAAACTAATAATGTGATCGCCTCCAGATTTCATGTAGCTTCTGAGATTACCGCTGTGAAAGCACCAGGACGGACAAATGTAACATAGCAATATGCTCAATTTTGATATTTGACCTGACCTTTACATGCCAAGGAACCTCAATGAATGCATTCAGATTTGCAAATAATTTTCCAAACGAGTGATTTAACACATTCTGGTTTTCAAAAACTGTTGTGGAATACGCAGCAAACAAACAACGGAACACAATGTAATTTTTACGAATTAAAAACCCCATTGGTTCACCTTCAGTTGACCTGCAAACGAGTCCAAGTATCTACACAATTTCATGGCATTCCTGACTACGTTCAGACAGACCATCGGCAAACGCGCACTGGCATGGAGCGGAGATAAATTGCCGATACAAATTGGTCAAGATCTCATGGAGACGGTTTGTGATCGATGTAAAACTGCTCACAGTCAGACACTATAAGCCGATCGTGTTCAGCCGTTCGGGTCCATTTACGGTGGTAATGATGATAAATAGCAGATGAACGATGGCCCTGCTCGTGGCATCGTGATAGTGTGGGTGAATGACGACTAAATAATTGATGAATATATCGTTAGACAGGTTATTAGTAGTGATATACGCCTTGCAGCCGCATGTCTCATATCACCCTATCCCGGCAGGCGGTGGGCCTACCAGCCACCTTCCACGCGGTGGGGGGGGGGGGGGCACTTTTTTGCCCCCCCCGTATCTCCGAAACTACTGGACGGATCCAGAAAATTCAAACGGTGTTCGATAGCCCTGTCAAATTTGTCAAGGGGAACCAAATTTCATTGACCTCGGGGTCACCGATGACGTCACAGGTCAGGTCAAAGATAAAATGTTTCACCGTTCACGGGGCTTCTAGGGCTTTGCCCTAGAAGCCCCGTGTAACACCGAGTAAAACGCATTTTGTCGAAAATCAGCGATAAGGCGTCAGTTGTCTAGTACATATGTTGCTATTAGAGGTCACTGGTCATACCAGGTCAGGTCACAGGTCAGGTCACCAAAGGTCACCAAGGGTCACCACATGAGCCCAACTTTACTAAGGTTATGCGATGCATGTTTTATGGCCAGTTTTTCATTTCCAACTCAATGGTGTTGTTTATAAGACCATCAGGTACGGTTTAGGTCACTTTCTGGTGGAGGTCAGGTCAAGGTCAGGTCAAAAAGGTCAAATGTCAAAGTTGATATTTTTGCATAAAATGGGTATCGATTCGATGCAGCTCGTCACGGGGAGTCTAATAGTGGTCTTTGTTTTGCGCTACGAGGTCTAGAATTGCTAAAAATTGAGTTTGCAATTTTGACGTCATCAATTTTACACAGTTTTTTTTTTGTTATAACTTGGCCAAAAAAAGAGGTATCGATCTCAAATTTGGTATGTAGATAGAAGGCGGTAGGGGCTATTACATATATTCCGGTTTTTCGAAATTCAAAAAAAAATTTGGATCTGTTGGCTATTATATTCAAAAAATCTATTTTTTGATTTTTGGGGGTCAAAATCCCAAAAATTTGAAAAACCGAAATAGCAGTTTTGTAGTTCTTTTGATTCCACACCTTTTATGTCTGAAACATTTTTCTGTATCTCTAAAGCTGTAGGCCTGACAGCTCTTCCCGCGAAACCTTTTTTTGGGTCGAAAATGACAAACATGACGTCACTGTTACGTCATTAGCGGCCAGTCTATCATAGCCTTTGGAAAAAATTTTGGTCACCATGTGCGCTAGCTGCTCCCGGGAGGGTACTGAAAGTTTGGTGACGATCGGCGCAGCGGTTCCCGAGATATATCGAAAAAAAAACTAAAGAGGGGGCAAAAAATGCCCCCCCCCAACGCCTGGAAGGTTCAATAGGGTGGACAGCGCAAGACACATGACTAAGCATTGTAAAGTTGGGGCCTTTCTCTCGATCTAAAGAGTTGAACACAGAAGCCAGCATTACCAATTGCTCAACGTGAACAGTCGTTTTCACGACGGCCATCTGGTACACATTTGGTGTAGATTAGGGGCACATTTGGTGAGGATTTGGTTCAAATCAGATTCCGTGTATTTCTAAGTAGCTATCAGCTAGGATTGCATTAATTGATTATATACTTGCCTGTCATATCATCAGACATTGTCATCGATTAACCCGCGCGGGGCTGGGGGGGGGGGGTAAATTTTACCCCCCCTCGCGAATTTTTGCGATATCTCAAAAACGGCGGCGCGCAGCGCCGCCAAACTTTCAGTACCTTTTCTTACATCAATTTGACACGTTCCCTGAAAATTTGAGCGAAATCCGTCGGAAAATTTTTGAGAAATTGACGTTTTAGTGACGTCATGTTCGCCATTTTCGCCTCAAAAACGGCAAAAGTTCAAACGCCGCTAACATCTTCATTTTTAACCCGCGCCCTGCTGGGGGGGGGTGTTTGAACACCCCCCTTGTGGTTTTTCGCGAATATCTCAAAAACGGCGGCGCGGAGCGCCGCCGTTTTTGGTACACCTTATTATACATCAATTCTACACATGTTGTGAAAATTTCAGACCAAGGTCATTCAAGGTCAGGTCACCAGGTCACTTGAAGTGACCTCACCTCATAAAAAGTTTCAATGTCTGTCATAGCTACACCGAGTGACCGATCGCTTTGAAACTTTCAGCGATTGCTAAGAGCAATAGCATGTACAAAATGTATATCTCAGAATTTTGATATCGATGACCTAAGGTCAGGTCAATTTTGCGACCTCCCCATTATAAGTCAATGGGAGAAAATTGAAATGCGCCTCTTTTGGATGAAAGACATTATAAACACTCCCAAACACCGAATTACAAGTGGTTTAGACACACTGAACATGAAAATGGTGTCCGTGACCCTTGTTTATGCCCTGAGGTCATCTTAGGTCACGAATGGTATCTAACAGTTTTTCGCAAATAACTTTTGATAGAGACATGCTAGAGCGATGAAAATGCCTTAGATGTGTTCAGCTCGACGATACGGATCGACTGATATGCAACATGACCCTTTCCGGTCAGGTCATGACCTTGACCTGAGGTCAAATTTTCAAGTTGACCTTTCAAGGTCAAGTTATAGTTCATTCGATGCGTCTTGACGAGAGGAACACGATGCCGGTAAAAGTAAGCTCGTACAGGGCTTGGGTCAAAAGTTATTGCAGAAAAACTGTTTCCGAAAAAATCGGCTATTTTTTCAGTTTTTGCCCCCTGCAGGCAAAACCGTTGACGTTAGGTCAAATCTGAGAGAATTACTCATAAAGGGCGTTAATAGGGCTATCGAATGCGCTTTTCTGCGGCGCTGTAGCTCTATTGGTTCCCGAGTTATGCGTTGGCTTCTTGGAAGTTTTCGCCATTCGACCTGGAAATCGGCGAAATTTTGCCTTCAATGACCTCTGGTGACCTGACCTTTGACCTGACCAAAAAATTGACCGAAGTGATTTCATCATTATTTTTTACGCTCTTTCGAACGCCGCCTTCCGCGTATCGCTACGTGGCCCAGGAGCCGAGTTACAAGGGGGGTGTTCAAACACCCCCCCCCAGCAGGGCGTGGAAATCCAGGACCCCCAGCCGGGCGCGGGTTAAAGGAATCAAGACGTAACAAAAAAGGTTATACGTAATTTTACTTTGTCTATCAAATGGCTATCTCGGTTTTTTGAAAATTTTGGATTTTGGCCTAAATTTTTTTTCAAAAAACTGACTTTTTTGGGAAAATCATTATAAAATCCAAAATTTTGAGTCTATCGAAAAAACCGGAATATATGTCAGAGAAGTGGTCTATGTGCACCTACATACCAAATTTTAGAAGAATCGGTTCAAAAATGTGGGAGTTATTCAAAATTTTATGACGTCACGACACACAAAATTTTTGAAAAATGACTTTTTTGGAAGTTTTAGACCTCGTACGGAAACAAAAATAGCACCATTCGATTCGCCGTGAAAAACTGCATCAGATAGACACCTTTTTAGGCCTTAACAACCAACTTCAAAATTTGACCTCACTTGACCTGACCTTGACCTGACCTCGACCTGAAGTTCATCCAGAGGTGGTCCATATCACTTATTGAGTGTGCCTATTGAATTCTATGAGTAAAATGACCCATAAAACATGTGTCGCACATGCCCTTTTCTATATTTTGTTTTTTGGTGACCTGACCTGACCTGACCTGACCTTGACCTTGACCTCTGAATGATATTGTATGCAACGAATATTGTCTTGGTAGCCTAAGAACACGTTTTGGGCGATCAGTCTCAGTCCATGACTCCATTCTTCGGCAACTACGGTGCAAGGCCGATACTGTAGAAACTTGCAATTTGTACCCTTGACCTGACCTTGACCTTGACCTCAAACTTTAAATTAAGTACATGTTTTTAGTAGTTCGTGATGAGAGCTTTCGATTGGCGTTTGAATTTTCCAAATCGGACCATTAGTTCGGGAGATAACAGGGGGGGTAAAATTTACCCCCCCCCCCAGCCCCGCGCGTTCGGCTGGAGACCCCAGCCCCGCGCGGGTTAAAACCGTGAAATAAATTTAATGAAAAGATATTTGTCATCAAAGAGATTAGGTGCATATTTGGTGAGAATTAGGTGCAATCACCAGATAGCCCGCCGTGAAAACGGCTAATATAAGTATACATACTGCACTTTGACTCAGAGATGACAAACTAATCTCAGAAGTGCCTTCAAGCACTGTTCAGTGACATCATTTCAAATATCAGTCGCTGTTCTGTGCGTTTAATTTTGCGCTGTCATTACCATATGCAGCCGATTTTGCAAATGTCTTTATAATTTCACACCTCCTGATTTAATTGTTCCGGCTTTTAACGCCAATTGCCTAGTGGATCCGGATCTGGACCCGGATCCAGGGGTCCTGGTTCCGAAATATGGTCTTCAACTCCTCACCTTGGAACTTGGCACTCAGAGCACACCTTGGCACTCAGAGTGGCACACCTTGGCACTCAGAGTTATAAACCACTCGCATATGAAGCACTCTTAGGGCGCTCACTCACGATGAAGGCACACATAATTTACGGAAGACTTTAACCCGAATTTGCATAATGTACAACTAGCCCTCGCCCGTATTGGTGTTTTTCCAGCCGCGAACGTATAAGGGGTTGCCGTTTCGCCCCTGATCGAGCTAGAGCTTCGCGGAAAAAACGAGCGTGTTGCCCGTGACGAGAGGAAGCCGATGATACCCCATTTTAAGGTCCTAGGTCATTGGTTGACCTTGCAGGTCAGGTCAATGACCCCAAAGGCGGGAAAATCGGGACCTGTTAGAACGTCGTAAAGTGTGGCTGCTTTGGGGTTTTTCGGGGTGCTGATCACAAATATCATGTTAGTTTTGATCAGAGATGATGTCTTCATGTATTTAGGCCAGGTCGGGTCAGGTCAGGTCAGGTCAACCAGTAAGGGTATTCGTAGTAGGTGGCAACCGCCTCTGACAGCTTCGTAACATGTTACGAAGGCACCAAAACTACTTCATAAATGTTTATATGGTTGCTAAATTCGAATTCAGCTCCAAAAACTGGCCTAGAAACATGTAAAACTCGAAAAAGTGAACCGAGGTCATCAAAGGTCAATGACCTGACCTGACCTTCAGGTGACCTTGACACCCACCCTAATGCATGGGGGCAACATCATATCACACGTTTGAATGCTTGAAACCACGAAAAGACTGCAAACGCGCGGCTAATGCGAGCCGACATACGCCGAATCGTGATTCCAGCCAAACATGGTCTCGAAAAGTAGGTCACAGGTCAAAGGTCACTTGGGTCAGGGTCATGAAATTTTCAGGGTAGGTGTGAAATTGATGAACGCGAGGGTACTGAAAGTTTCGTCGCGATCTGCCGCTTTTTACGCGAGTTATTCGCGAAAAACCATGGGGGGGGTCCGTTCGACCCCCCCCCCCCTGATACGGGCGAGGGCTAGGACAGCACGAGGTTTCCGTTCGAGACAACATTACGGAAACAAATAATTATTGGATAGATTTATAAGCCGGAAAATATTTCTTTTCTTCACAAAAAACATGCTACAAGACCAGTAATTGGTAATAATAGCTAAGTTCCATAAGGATTTACTAGGATTACTCAAAACATTTTAAATAATAGCTAAGCAGTTGAGTCTCCACTATCCAGCAACAGCTTATCGAAAGCTTTCGCGGAATCTCGATTCTACAGATATTCACCACTTATGGAAAATTCCTTTGATTTACATCGGTTCTAATCTCTCATCCCTCTGATCAAAGTTGCCACTTTGGTAATATCCAATAGCCATGCTCCCTGCGATGTGCATGAAGTCATTCCGATGATAATTTGCTCAGGCTGCGGGCTGGCGGCGGCAGTGCAAATGAAATAATGCAAAAAGTTCAATTAATATTAATAAATGGGCAAAACCTGTGTGAAGTGTTTTGATCGCAATCTGATTACGCAAAATGATTCAATTCATATGTGCATATATTTTTTTTGTCATGCTATCATTAACCCGGCAGTTGCTGGGGTATTTCGCCACCCACCGTTTGCTGGGGGGGGGGGGGCGTTAAACGCCCCCAGCCTATAACTCGAGAACCAATAGGCGCAGCGAAACGCACGAGGCGGCAAACGAAAGAGCGCGACGAGACGCTTCAGATGAGTACTTGAAAGTTGAATTTTGAGGTCACAGGTCGGGTCAACGTCAGGTCAAACATCTGAAATCGGCCTTTCAGTAGCATGGACTTCAGGACTTCGCAATGGGCGCCTCTCGTCATAAACTCTGTCAGAACGGTGCACAATCCATCATATAAGGCCTATAAGAGTGTCAGCTCCATGTAGGGGTCAGTCAAGCATAGATCAGGGTCAAGGTCAGGTCAACCGGGTAGGCACATATCCCCGAAAATCAAAACTGATATTCGTAGCCTGTGGCACGTGTTTTATGGGTAATTTGGGGCGTAGAACACGATGGTGACATTCATTTTATCATATGTGTACGTGTTTGGCTAAAAAAGTTCAATTTAAGAAATGCATATATCATGGTCGTGAAGTAGTCACGAGAAATTGTCAAGATTCAGTTCAAGATTATGGAAAATGCGGAACGATAATCAATAATCGAAGATAGCCATTTGTTTGTTCATGGTATTGGCAGTCTAATGGCGTTTACGGCATGTCTGTATGTCTATTCTGTGATTTTATACGATTTTTTTTTAACATATGCCGTTTTTGGTCGAAAACTCAGAAATCATGACGTCACTAAAACCTCGATATCTCAAAAATTTCCGTCTGATATTTTTGAAACTTTGTCAGAATAAAGTTCAATTAATTCCCTACAGGTATCCAAAATTTGGCGCGCCTGTGGCGCGCCATTTTTATGCTATGGCCCGGCGAAAAAAGTGGGGGCGTTTAACGCCCCCCCCCCCCCAGCAACTCGCGGGTTCAAATGTACCGGTAATATAAGGATTAGGGGGGGGGGATGGGAAGCGGACGTGAGTAAGAGATAATCATGAAGTAGTGAGCATGCTTAATTATGTCAGCATTAATTATGAAAGTCACAACCGTGGGGGGGGGGGGGGGGCAGCCCATGCAAACACTTCCACGCTTCCACCCTACCCCTGGTATACCCGGCAGATCGGATACCAACGCTTATGGTACACCGAAAATAAACCGATATAAGCTTGATATTTTATATTTCAATCATCAGGTTAACCCGCGCCGGGCCGGTGCTCCGAGATTCCGCGCTGGGCCGGGAGTGGGGGGTCTGAACGACCCCCTTCTAACTCGGCTCCTGGGCCACGTAGCGACACGCGGTAAGCGGCAATCGAAAGAACGTCCAAAATAAGGACGAAAACACTTAGGTCATGTTTTGGGTCAGGTCAAAGGTCAGGTCACCAGAGGTCACCAAAGATAAAATGTTGACTATTTCAACCTTTTGGAAACTGCCGACGGCTATCTCGGGAACAGATAGAGCTACAGCGCCGCTGAAAAGCGCATTCGATAGCCCTTTTACATACCTTTCCAAGCATTGTTCTCAGATTTGACCTCAGGTCAACAGTTTAGCATCCAGAGGGCAAAAACTAAAAAAATAACCGTTTTTACGAAAAAAAAAAAACGTTTTTGCGGCAATAACTTTTGACTCAAAAGGGCCATGACATTACTTTTGCCAGCATCGTGTTCCTCTCGTTGAGACGCGTCGAATGAACTATAATTTGACCTTGAAAGGTCAACTTAAAAATATGACCTCAGGTCGAGGTCATGACCTGACCGGAAAAGGTCATGTTGCATATCAGTCGATCCGCAACGTAAAGCTGAACACATATAAGGCATTTTTCAGCGCTCTAGCACGCCTCTATCAGAAGTTATTAGCGAAAAACTGTTATATTCTGTTCGTGACCTGAGATGACCTCGCGGACATAACGAGGGGTCACAGTTGTCATTTTCCGGTTCAGTGTGTCAACTTTACCTACATCTCGATGTTTGAGAGTGTCTAGAATAGCGTTCGTGCAAAACAGACGCTTTTCAATTTTCTCCCATTGACTTATAATGGAGAGGTCGCAAAATTGACCTGACCTTAGGTCACCGATATCAAAATTCCGAGATATAGGTACATTTTATAGATAATGTTGCTCTTATCAATCGCTGAAAGTTCAAGGCAGTCGATCAGACGGTGTAGCTATGACGAGCATTCTTATTTTTTCTGAGGTGAGGTCACTTGGCGTGACCTGGTGACCTGACCTAAGGCGACCTGGGTCTACAATTTTCACAACATGTGCGGAAAAGATGCACGAACGTGCCACCGTTTTTGAGATATCTGCGAAAAACCGCAGGGGGGGGGGGGTGTTCGACCACCCCCCGGCCCGGCGCGGGTTAAAATAATTTGTTGGTATTATAAATCCACACTAATGTACAGGACGCCGTGAATTTGGTAAAAAAGGAGGTATTTCTTATGGTTTGATTAGTATTTCGCTTGATTTCTGTATCAATATAATATGTAATCGCATCCCTACTATCCACTGATCCTTCCCCCGTCTCTGACTTTCATGCTCTAGCGGTGACCCCGTCTGCCATCGGCACCTCCCTCCTCTATGCCTGGCCCCTTCATCCCACCTCTGACCCTCCATTCTAGCCATAACCTTGGCATCGTCCCTGACCTATACTATACATAATCTATATAGGGGAGAGTGGGGCAAAGCGGCCACCCTAACGTTTCTAACGATGCCGACGCTTGATTTTTAAACTTGGAAAGATTCTTTCTATACCAATGTGATCCCTATTAAATTGTCTTTTATTCCAACTGCGTTCCATTTCCAAAGGCGTTCACATATGGGAGATATTGACAAAACTTTAAACCTATAGCATATTGGCCACTTTTCCCCATCCCTGAGGCAAAGCGGCCACTGGCGACTTCTCAAGTCCCGATATGAGAAACAGAATATATTATGTATATTTCAATCCCTGATGACGAAGACGAGAGGTCTTTGAAACCGATTGGATTTATTAAAATATGCTGCTCTGTGCCTCAATATACGTCTTTTTGTGAAACAGAATAGTTGCCTCATGCACGACTAGGGTATTTGATGGTGACAAGGTTTAACCCTATTCCTGGCGGGCTCCGCCGGGACAAGAAACTGGCGGGGGGGGGGGCCGATTCGGCCCCCCCCTTCAGATCTCAAAAACTACACATCGCAGCGACAAACGGTAAACGGCATCGGATACGCACGGTCAAGATCTACAATTTTTACAAAGGTCATTTTCAGGTCAGGTCAAAGATGACGTCACAGGGGTCGAAAAAGTCAAAATGGCGGCGCTAGATATGGAGAGAGTTTTTCTCGAATAACTTTCGAATTAGTCAAGATAGGAACAAACTAAGGGCATCATCGTGATCCTCTCGTCAATCCGCATCGAATGATATATATGTTGACCTCGAAAGGTCAAGGTCAAAGGTTGACCTCAGGTCACGTGAACTCGAGGTCATCATGTATATCATTCGATGCGTCTTGACGAGCTGAACACAATGATACCATCCACGCGTCTGTATCTTGTTCCTGTACGGAGTTATTGGCCAAAAACCTTTGGTGACCTTTGATGACGTCACATGACCTCACAGCTGCCCAACAGCAAAACAGACCTCAAGGTAGTGAAGGTTGATCGTATATGAAGTCATGTATGGTATATGGGGCCATTCCGACCCGTTTTAGTGGTAAAAACAGGGAGTTGATTTTTCCCCCATTGACTTATAATGGGGAGGTCGCGAAACTGATCTGACCTTAGGTCACCGATATCAAAATTCCGAGATATACAAATTGCACATACTGGTACCCTAACTAAAGCCTGAGGAGAAGAAATTGATCGGTCAAAAACTCTAGCTCTGGCGTGATTGCAAACTTTTCTGAGGTAGGGTCACCAAACCGCCTCTGGTGACCTGACCTGAGGTCAGATCAACTCAAAATTTTCAGACATGTTGCGTAGAAGCCTTTTAGGAAAAGTCAGAAAATTTGAGCTTCCTAGCTCAACGCGTTTGGGAGAAATAACCAAAAAACCTCAGGGGGGGGGGCTCCTGAGGCCCCCCCCCCGCCAGGAATAGGGTTAAGGGAGATGGATGTTTACTTTGTTATCTTCCCACCTATTGCTAAACAAAGAAAGAATTTTCTTGGAAAAACATTCAATTGCATAATTTGGTAACTCATGTAACCGAAAAGTGGCCAAGATGAATGCATGACGACACATTTGAATATAAATAATGTTTTTATCCAGATGGAAACAACTTATGGCCAATTGGGGGCTGGCCACTTTGCCCCGGCCGCTTTGCCCCGCGCTACCGTCCGAGACAAAAATATTCCAGCTCAGCTATTAGTGGGGTAAAAAGCATTAAAATTGGTAGAAGGCATGTACGATAACCACGCAATGCATGGACAAAAACGCTTATAAAAATTCCAAACGGTTATGGAATAAAATAACATTTAAAAATTGTAAACATAATTGGTAACCTGGCAAGAAATGCTTTTCCGTGTTTCACAGAACAATGGCGATGGGCCTGAAACCCCGGTCTGGCTCATTCGAACGACCGCAAAGAGAAGTATAATTGGAAATCATAAATTGGAACTGACGCCAGCTGTGGAGGGCTAAAACGATGGATGGCCGCTTTGCCCCGGGTGGCCGCTTTGCCCCACTCTCCCCTACTCTGATCCTGGCCACCGTCCGTGACCTCACCTCCAACCCTGACCCTGGTCGCCTCTGACCTCCCCTGACCCCTTCCCACCGTCCGTGACCTCACCTTCGCTCCCGCTCCCGCTGAGTCCGGCAGCCCTCTGAACGTTGCCGCCGTCGCCGCCGCCGTCGCCGTCGGCGGTCCCCCCTTCCCCCGCCCCCGGCCGGCGCAAAACGCGAACCGATGCCTGCGTGAGGAGAATATTGGGTCTAGCTGGTAGTCTGATATGCGAGCTTGGGTAGGCACTAGGCAGGCGGGCTGCGGACGGGCAGGCAGACAGGCAGATAGACAGAGTTAGACATGTATATTCAGGCAGGTAGACAGGAAGGCCGGCAGACAAAGAGACAGATATATCGGCAGCTGGGTAGAGGGACAGACATACAGACACACAGACACACAGACAGACCGACACACAGGCAGGCAGACAAGCAATAGGTAGACAGACAGACAGATAAAGACAGAGAAGACAGACAGACATATTTGCAGCTGGGTAGGACACACACACAGACAGACAGACAGACAGACAGACTGGCCAATAGGTAGACTAGTGATGTCAATTACGGAAAATCGGAATACCGATACCAAACCAAATACCAACCAAAACCACGGGAAAATACCGAAACCAAACCAACTTGGGAAACTGAGGGAAATACCAACTTTTTACCGATTTATTAGCCTCTTACACATTAGTGAGGGCTTATGATACCAACAAAATACCAAACACATTACGATTGAAATACCAAATACCAAGTTGGTATCGGTTTGGTATCGGTATACCAAAAAGTTGGTATCCGATTGCCATCGCTAAGGTAGACGGACGGACATACAGACACGCAGACTGGCATATGGGTAGACGGTCGGGCATACAGACCTATACCAGATATGATGATTTGAGATAAGGTCAGATGGCGATAAGGGCGAAGGTTAAATGAGTAAGGTCATAGACCGAGTGAATGAGTCGAAAGAGGACGGTTTAGGTCAGGGGCTATGAAGTGCTGGAGATGTACCTGTGAGGGTAGCAATTAACAAATTCAGATCGAAGTCGGGCTACAATAATGAGATTAGGGGTGACGGAGAAGGGATGGGATCCCCGGAAGAATCTGCAGGGATGGGTAGGGGCTTTCAGGGTTAGGTGGAAGGCTCAGCTAAATTCCTAATTTGTCAGATACGCTGACCATCAGACAAACCAAACTTCAGCAGTTATCACAGAAAAAGATATCACAACCTCGCATAAGTACCTAACCTCTACCCAGCCACACATACTGACAAATATATCAGACATCAAATGTTAATCTGTTCGATTTTGCAGCCGGCTGGACTGTGACCACTAAATGCAAAGCACTCGTGACCCATAAAGCCCTATACAGCAGACGACCAAATATCCATTGTTGGATAACAGCAACATCAGTCAGCAACAATGACAACAACAACAACACGTTTAACAACAATTTTAGAACAGACGAAAGCTAGATGACAGAACGATAAAAGGACGTTGGCAGACACACAGTAATGATATGAATACCAAACACTAAATAAACTTGTCTAAACAGGGTAAATCAGTCTATTCTGACATGATCCATGAAAATATGTGGTTAGGTATCCCTTGGCTTTCGTGCTTTTGAGGAATTAGACACGCATTTCACCTCTTTTTCGTTAACGTCATTTGTAGGCCAGCGCTTACATAACACAAGTCGTCCACTCACCACGGCGCAAAGAGTGTCGCCCCGTCGCCTACATCTTCTACTAGCATATGGCAGCGGCGCAGACAGAAATTTCATTACCAGAGAGGAGTGCAGACAGGACAAATAACCGTAACTATTTTTTACACGGAACAGGGTCCGCAAAGCACAAGCGGAATCCGTCCGGACGACAGACCGATGGCTGTCGCCTCGACAACACACTTCACACGGCACGGACTGCACACTCGTGATACAAAATACTGACAAGCAGGAGCAGTCCCGACGGACCGCAGTGTCGCTATTTCCAGACAAACCGGCGTAGTTTCTCGAAGATAGGGGCTCTATTGTGCTGAATATCTTCGACAACGAAATGCGGCGCTAAAGGGACTATAAAAGATGAATTTGTTGGATGTCTCACCTGAATGGTCTGCGACACGGAGCTGCATCACTTGGCAACTGAACTGAGTTGGTGATATCTGAGGGAGAGAGAGAGAGAGAGAGAGAGAGAGAGAGAGAGAGAGAGAGAGAGGGGGGAGATGGAGAGAGAGAGAGAGAGGGAGAGAGAGAGAGGGAGGGAGGGAGAGAGGGAGAGAGAGGAAGGAAGACAGGGGTAAGAGAAAAAGACGGTAATTTCTGTACCCTGGTCCATTTGGAGATGAGGAACATGAGCATGAGTGTTTCCAGACTACATCTGTAAATGTGTATTTTTATGACAGCAAAGCGTTATCAGATTATATACGCAATTCTCAAATTCTGTAATCGGGCAAAGTCGCTATGACTTGAAAACTAAGGACGTTGGAAATTGTAAATACATACATATTTGGATATAGGTATTGGTATGTGTGTTATGTGCTACAGCTACACGTTTACCGATTATATTGTGTTACACGAAAGAGGAGAAGTATTTTAGACTTAAAGGGACTATCCCACCTTCTAAAATGTTGTTAAAACCAGTTAAATTGTGCCCGACTTTATAGATTGGATGACCAGGAACACGGTTCTGGCATTTATTTTTCATTAAACATCTTAGGCTTCCCATATTCCAAACACAAACTTTCAAATATGTGACATCACAGCCCAAAATTACCTCCTTCCCCAGGCCACATTTCTGTCATAAAGCTGATTCTTTTTACTCTGTAGGCACCACAACAAAGTTCAGACCAAGTTTTAAGCGATTTTTTAACGAACAAACCCATTTAAATCAGAATGACTAAACGAGGTGACGTCACACTAACGGTCGCTCCATGTTGAAGATAGGGCCTTGTACAAGGCCCATTTTCAAATGAAGGGAACGAATTTCTTCAACACCAAGAGGCCGCGGGGGTTGCAACCTAGATAGATAGTGGTTTCTGAACCTCGCTGCAAACTTGGCTATCTCAACTCAAACCCCATGTTAAAGGTGGGATAGTCCCTTTAAGTGACTTGAAAAAACCATGTCTAGGACATTTTATGTCAGAATACGACTCTCAGGCGGCTTTCAGGCGCTGAGTTTCTGCGAATGCTGGTTGCTGAGGCCTGTGTCCAAAATAAACTTCGGAATTAAACTGTCGATACCTTTCACTGTACAAGTACTTCCAATAGGCTGTTCGCTAAGAGCAGTGCGTACATTCACCCCGATCAAATACGGAGGGAATTGTCTGTTTGAAATAAATGTCTCTCGAAGCCGAGCCCTGTCAGTAGCTAAGGGCCCAAATATATAACGTCTTCCTCAGGTAAATTGCAGTATATACGTTCGAGTTTCGACGATGGTGGGCTGTGTTTCACCAACTTTGTGAGAGGTTTCGATGGATCGCTAAAGTACTGAGATCGGCACCGCTCCTGTGACGCCGATTTCGGTTTTAAGCGCAATCACGTGACACACCCCAGTCACGTGACCTAGAGGTGCGCTTTCAATAGACAGAGTGCGCTTATATCGAACCGAGAGTTGTACGCAATTAAAGACAATAAACGTGCTCAGTTTAACCTGCTCTCTTCAATAAAGCGAGATAAATGTTTCATAATGCTTCGGTACCAACGATATTGCCAATCCATCAAACATTGTAGTCAGGAGACGATTTGGCATTCGACACTTTTTCGAATTAATTCGGCGTTAGAATTGCACATATTTTAACAAATTGCGCTTTACAACAACAGTCGACTGAGCCGTCCGAGCGCACCCATTCCATCTGCGCCGGCAGGCGACAGAAACCGCCAGTGGCGGAATCAGGGAGGAAGGGGGGGGGGGGTAAGAAAGTGGGGAAGAAGTAGCAAATGGCTTGTGGCGTCCGAAGCTCAATAAGAGCCTAGGTACTCAACCGGAGCCGGAGCCGTCCACAAATCTACGGCTCCATATCTTCTTTGAATTGGGCTGCCTAATCGTAGGCTATGACTTCATTGGTGGTTGATTTATTTCAACCGAATGTCATAGTCATGAGCTGCTGATCGCATGTCTCTGGTCCATCTGCATTCTGTAGTTACTATCATGAAATACTCGGGAAACTTTGCCCTATTATAGATACTGTGGCTGTTGACGGCGTTCGAGTGTGAAACCAAAGGCGTTAATGACGTAGAGGAACTTCAGTGAAAATGTCTCCCAATTACTCCAGTGACCTTGACTCCAGGGTGGTGTTTCACAGCAGATCGCTGAGTGCGCTGCACGCGTCGGCGCGTTGGGTTTCCATGGCAATATCAACAAACTTCACTCTGACGCTAAGCTATGACGTCATCGCAAAACGCTAGCGCGCCGCTCCGCCAGCACGCTAGCAGCATTCGCACTCAAACCTCTGTTCTCTTTGTACTTGGTTCCCTAGGACCTCTGTTCCAAACGCGATTCATCATAAGCTAACAGATCGCTCGCAACGTCATTCGAGTGACGTCAGGGGTATGCCTTAGCTCCCAGCGCGCGCAGCGTCGGGCGGTGAGACAGGGGCCAGGGCCCAGGACAATATTCATTAATCGGTTTATCGTCCAAGGCCGTATATTAGGGGGTTAACTCGTTAGTAGGTTTGTTTACATTTGCTCAGCTGACGAAATGACGTCAATGGTCGTCCGCCCCGCAAGGATCAGACGGCCGCACACAGTAGGTAGGTACATAACGCGGGCACAGGCAACAATCTCATCGACCTTATCTTGATAGAAAACACAACAGTAAAACGCTCTAAACAGGGGTGCAGCCAAGGGGGGGGGGGGCACACTGGGCTTTAGCCCCACCCCCCAAATCTAGTAGGCGCCCTCACTGGATGGCGCCTTCCACGATCATTTCGGGGCGCCGAAGGCGCCTTTCTAATGTCCAGCACTCTAGGCGCCCTCGACGGTTAGCCATTGCGGTACACCATGCGGCACTGGCGCCCAGGTTTACAATTTTATATCTCTTTGTGGGTGAAGATGCACCCACAATCCTGAACTGCCAGACATCCACCCCCAATCTCCTGACCATCTAGCACCCTGGCATCATCTTCAGCGCCCTTCTGTCTGTTCGGCGCCCTTCTGATCTGTCGGCGCCCTTCTCGCCATTCAGCGGTCTTATGGCCTGCCGGCGCCCTTTTCACATTCGGCGCCCTCTGGGCTGACCAGTCGGCGCCTTCATGGTCCTTACCACACAGCATCCTCCTGATCTTTCTGCGTCCTCCACACTTGCCAGCGCCCTCCTGACCTGTCAGCGCCCTCCTTATCGTATTATAGCGCCCTCCTCACCGTACAGCGCCCTTATGGGCCCATCGATAGGGCTTCGGCGATACCTATCGCCTAGAGGCTGCAATGGGGCCCTTAGAGTACGGTGTCAGAACCCCCAGAGGCCGGTGTTAGACCCAAGGGTCAGTGAAGGGCCTCAAAGGGCAAAGGCCCAAGGTAGGGCCCCAGAGGCTGATGTGGGCCTTCAGAGGCAAGTGCGTGACGCCCAAAGGTAAGGCTTGAGCCCCCCAGAGAACATAATAGGGCCATCAGTGGCCGGTGTAGAGACCTCATAGGCCAGTTTGGGGCCCCTCAGAGGCTAGTGTGGGGCCTCAGGTGTCGGTATGAGGCACTTAAAGACCGTTATGGGTCCTCAGAAGCCGGCATCGATCCTTCAGAAGCTAGTACGGGGCCCTCAGAGGCACATAAGGGTCAGTTTGGGTCCCAAAGACAGAAATGGGAGTTGGGACCATCAGAGGCCGGTGTGGGACCTTCAGAGGCTGGTTTGGGTCCTTAGGGGCAAAATTAGGGCCCTCAGAGACCAGTACAGGACCTGCAAAGGGCAGTTTGAGACCATCAGAAACCGAATTGGGCACTCAGAGGCTAATGTGGGTCCTTACAGGCCAGCATGGGGCCCTCAGAGGTTAGCGTGGTGCCCTAAAAGACCAACATGGGCCGGCGTTGGGCCCCAGAGGCCATTAGAGGGCCCTCAAAGGCTAAGATGAGCCCTCAGAGGCCGATGCGGGCCCTTAGAGGCCGGCATCAGGTCTTCAGAAGCCCGTGCGGGGCCCTCAGAGGCTAAGGTGGGTCCTTACAGGCCAGCACGGGCCATCAGAGGTCAGTGTGGGGCCCTAAAAGACCGGCATGGGCCGGCGTTGGACCCCAGAGGCCAACAGAAGGCCCTCAAAGGCCAAGATGGGCCCTCAGAAGCCGATGCTGACCCTTAGAGGTCGGCATAGGGTCTTCAGAATCCAGTGCGGGGGCCCTCAGAGGCTAATGTGGGCCCATACAGACCGGCATGGGGCCCTCAAAGGTCAGAATGGGACCCTAAAAGACTGGCATTGGCGGCGTTGGAACCCAGAGGCCAGCAGAGGGCCCTCAAAGGCCAAGATGGGCCCTCAGAGGCCGATGCGGACCCTTAGAGGCCGGCACGGGGTCTTCAGAATCCAGTGCGGGGCCCATAGAGGCTAATGTGTGTCCTTTCAGGCCAGCATGGGGTCCTCAGAGGTCAGTGTGGGGCCCTAAAAGACCGGTATGGGCCGGCGTTGGACCCCAGAGGCCAGCAGAGGGCCCTCAAAGGCCAAGATGGGCCCTCAGACGCCGATGCGGGCCCTGAGCGGCCGGCATTGGGTCTTCAGAATCCAGTGCAGGGGCCCTCAGAGGCTAATGTGGGTCCTTACAGGCCAGCATGGGGCCCTTAGAGGTCAGTGTGGGGCCCTTAAAGGCCGGCATGGGCCGGCGTTGGATCCCAGAGACCAGCAGAGGGCCCTCAAAGGCCAAAATGGGCCCCCAGAGGCCGATGCGGGCTCTTAGAGGCCGGCATCAGGTCTTCAGAAGCCCGTGCGGGGCCCTCAGAGGCTAAGGTGGGTCCTTACAGGCCAGCACGGGCCATCAGAGGTCAGTGTGGGGCCCTAAAAGACCGGCATGGGCCGGCGTTGGACCCCAGAGGCCAACAGAAGGCTCTCAAAGGCCAAGATGGGCCCTCAGAAGCCGATGCGGGCTCTTAGAGGCCGGCATCAGGTCTTCAGAATCCAGTGCGGGGGGCCCTCAGAGGCTAATGTAGGCCCATACAGACCGGCATGGGGCCCTCAAAGGTCAGAATGGGACCCTAAAAGACTGGCATTGGCCGGCGTTGGAACCCAGAGGCCAACAGAAGGCCCTCAAAGGCCAAGATGGGCCCTCAGAAGCCGATGCTGACCCTTAGAGGCCGGCATGGGGTCTTCAGAATCCAGTGCGGGGCCCATAGAGGCTAATGTGTGTCCTTTCAGGCCAGCATGGGCCCTCAGAGGTCAGTGTGGGGCCCTAAAAGACCGGCATGGGCCGGCGTTGGACCCCAGAGGCCAGCGGAGGGCCCTCAAAGGCCAAAATGGGCCCTCAGACGCCGATGCGGGCCCTGAGCGGCCGGCATTGGGTCTTCAGAATCCAGTGCAGGGGCCCTCAGAGGCTAATGTGGGTCCTTACAGGCCAGCATGGGGCCCTTAGAGGTCAGTGTGGGGCCCTTAAAGGCCGGCATGGGCCGGCGTTGGACCCCAGAGACCAGCGGAGGGCCCTCAAAGGCCAAAATGGGCCCCCAGAGGCCGATGCGGGCTCTTAGAGGCCGACATCGGGTCTTCAGAATCCAGTGCGGGGCCCTCAGAGGCACCTAAAGGCTAGTCTTGGGACTAGAGAGACAGAAATGAGGCCACCAGAGGCCGGCGTGAGGCTATCAGACGCCGGATGGGCCCCTGAGGCCGGTTTAGGGGCCCTTAAAGGCCAGTGGAGGGCCCTCAGAGGTCAATGTGGGTCCTCAGCGGTCAATGTGGACGCTGGACCGCCACTGAAGGGCTCTCAGAGGTCAGTGTAGGACCCTCAAAGACTGGTATAGGAGCTGTTAATAGCTGGCGTGGGTTTCTCGAGCCTCGTGACAATCGAATACGGGCCAGGGCCCCATACGGCCATGGGGGCCCATCGGTTGTTTGGGGGGGGGGGGCAAATGATATGATGCCCCCCTGATTTGCCTTTTGGGGGGGCATGGCCCTGATGCCCCCTCCCCCTGCGACCGCCACTGGAGCCGTCCGCCTTGCATACACCTATGCGTTCATATCTCGGCCAACACCGACCAGCTGAGCGCCACACGGACACATTTGGCAGCACATACACCAGTGCGAAGGAAATCCCCTCCGCTAATACTTTACGCATAACAGGCCTAATGAAGAGGGGTCCCGCGCAAGCAACAGGTAAGTATGTGCATAGAGTAAATACAACAAAACTGATCGTTAACATCTAAACATGCTAAAGTATAGCATAAAAGGCATTAACCCGCGCACCGACGGGGGTCTGCGCCAACTTAGTACCGACGGGGGGGGGCGGATGACCGCCCCCCCCCTGAGATCTCGAGAACGAAGCAAGATAGCGACAAGCGGTAAACGGCATCGGATACGCACGGTCAAGATCTACAATTTTTACTAAGGTCATTTTCAGGTCAGGTCAAAGATGACGTCACAGGGGTCGAAAAAGTCAAAATGGCGGCGCTAAATATGGAGAGAGTTTTTCTCGAATAACTTTCGAATTAGTCAAGATAGGAACAAACTAAGGGCATCATCGTGATCCTCTCGTCAATCCGCATCGAATGATATATATGTTGACCTCGAAAGGTCAAGGTCAAAGGTTGACCTCAGGTCACGTGACCTCGAGGTCATCATGTATATCATTCGATGCGTCTTGACGAGCTGAACACAATGAGACCATCCACGCGTCTGTAGCTTGTTCCTGTACGGAGTTATTGGCCAAAAACCTTTGGTGACCTTTGATGACGTCACATGACCTCACAGCTGCCCAACAGCAAAACAGACCTCAAGGTAGTGAAGGTTGATCGTATATGAAGTCATGTATGGTATATGGGGCCATTCCGACCCGTTTTAGTGGTAAAAACAGGGAGTTGATTTTTCCCCCATTGACTTATAATGGGGAGGTCGCGAAATTGACCTGACCTTAGGTCACCGTTATCAAAATTCCGAGATATACGAATTGTAGCTACTAATGACCTAATAACATCCTGCGACTTTCAAAGGCCTCCGACATCTACTGTAGCTCTGGCACGGTGACAAAGTTGCAAAAAAGTGACTTGAGGTTGGGTCATTCAAAGTGACCTGGTGACCTGACCTTGAAAGGTAGGAGGTTTAAACTTGCACACCATGTGTAAAATTGATAAGCGAATAGTCATACCAAATTTCGCGGCGCTACGCGCCGCGGTTTTCCCGCTATTCGCGAAAAACCTCAGGGGGGGGGGGCGGATATCCGCCCCCCCCCCGTCGGTGCGCGGGTTAAATCCACAAAACCAGTGGCTGAAGCCGCCTCTGTCAAGTAAATTGTGCCGTCAAGTGTAAGTGCAATGCGCCCAAATCAAACATAAAAGTGTCTGGAAACGGCGCATATGCGCTCGGATCATACTGCAGAGTGTCGTAAAATGGCGCAGTGCGCTTTTATCTGACTCGGTAGTGTCGTTTTTAGGCTAAGTGTCTGATAATTGCGCCTGAAGTCGACTCGGGAAAATTATTCAAACAGGTATTTCGAGAAAAATACAGTGTTAAAAGCAAAAAAAAAAAGCTGTCGGAATGCGTTTTGCAAACACACCTATCAATTAAAAGTGTTTGGGTCACCTTCAGGTCATTATTTTAAAAAAACTTGTTCACCGAATTCCAGCTCAACATCTAGGTAAGGTATACGACACCCACTCCGTCTTCGCGGCAAAATCCTTCATCTGAAAATTCAAGTACATATGGTTGTGAGTGTGATGTACCAAATGTATGCATTATGCATCAGAAATGACGAGCGAGAAAATCTCTTTCAAATGAGCATCATTTTTTAAAGATTGGTTACGAAATAAACGAATGAGAACAGAAAAACGGAAAGTGCTCGACCACTCAGGCTCCAACAGGACTGTTGAATACAGGCGCAATTTACCCACGATTTGTCGCGAATGAGCGCAATTTCATCGTATCGTTCTGCATCGCGTTTTTCTCATTTGTGGCGGAATCAAACAGTGTCCTGATACTATCACATATTCCGGGGGGCTAAATTTACCTCTTTTCATTGCAGCGAGCTTCCTAGAATGCATAACTTTGAAGATTTTGCGACATGAAAGAAATGTCGTATTTCAGCGCAGTTTGAGTGTGCAATTTGCGGCAACTGTCGCTTTTAAGCGCTGTCGTTTTATTTTGCGCAAAGTCGAATTCGAGCGCAAAAAAGTCGAATGAGGGTTGAATCGTATTCCCACCAGTAACCCCCAGTGGGGCAAACACTACCACAAGTAGATAAGCTCTTGAGTTAAATTCAACATCACCTTTTTGTACGCTTTGTGCTGCTCAAAGTAATCTTACAAATTCCCATGAGCTTTCGCTGGTTTGAGTTGCATTCCGAACATCATTTTTATTGAAACTATAACCATTCTTATGATCATGACAGTCGACAATTCGACGCGGCCCGACACCCTCTGAACTGACCCATTACAATTTAAAGTGGCATGGCTAATAGAGCACTTCATGGGCCGGATAAATCCGTTATCCACGGATAAATCCGCGGACCGGATAGGATTGGATTCTAAATTTGTTAAAAAAGAACGGATGTGGGCGGGCCGGATTTGGGAATTGAAGGTTGAACCCGGATCAAAACGGATCAAAATTTTAACATTCAACATTGAAGTTAAAAATTAACCTAATGTGTTAAGCGGCAGCAGAGGTTTGATTAAAGTAATAGGCATCATTTTATGACACTCACTTGTCACAAGACTTGTCTTCAAGTGGATAATGTATGCAATGTATGCATGGTTTTTGGAACCATGATGGTCCATGAGATGTATGGCTGTCTGGTCCCTTAGATTGAATTTGTTAGTCCAGTTTTGGGTGAAACCAGTTATTGGTGAAACGGATTATTACGGATATTTTTTGGAAGTTTGGCTGCAATACGGGCCATGGGTGGGCCGGATTCTGATATTCAAAGAAAGGCGGATAATGGGCGGATCTGGATATGACTTGCCGGATATGGGCCGGGCCGGATCCTAAAAAGCCTATCCGTGAAGTGCTCTAATGGCTAACATTGCCGTTCCCTTATCACCAAACTCTTGCCCGCTTTACCTGGTTGTGATTTGCAATATCATCCACCTAGCTTACTCGCACACAGCTCGAGTTGATTGCGCGCTCTATGCCTCAACAGATGTAAAAGGGATCAAATGAACCGAATTGTACGCGTTGTTAGCAGGCTCGTCATTAGTATAATTGGGTGCGATACCACAGTTTGACTATGGACTATGGATGGCATAGCATATTGGAGGATTTCACCTGAACAGTCAATAAGGTTAAATAAGATTGTGGCAGTGAAGTACGGGTTCGTAAAGGATACGTGGACTCTTGGGCAGTGATTGTTTGTAGCACAACTGATATATCCATGGTGTTGAATTCAGTTGTATAACTCTTTCTTAAGGCAAATTCATTTCAGTATCGAATTCTTTCGTTATGCCTTTTGAGAACTGTTTCTGTGACTTCCAATGCTCATTTTTGAAGAAAAAAAAAATGAATGCAAAAAAAAGAAATGCAGTTTTTACGTTCAATAACAAATGAAGAAACAAAATGTACACCAAACCAAAATTGCAGAACAAAGTTGGCGTTAGGCCAATACTTTTTGGCACAGGCATCCACACATCGCAGAGTTTATCCACTGCAGTCCCATTTCGCCCGAGCCCAGACTTTTCCTAAAACAGCGTCCACCCAATTGTCGTTTGTGGCGTACAGGAGCGCCGTTTTTGTCTAACATAGTCTCAGGTGGTGGGCCGGGTCTCTGACCGATTACTTGGGCTTAATTGTGTGACGACGGTAGAGCAGTCGGTAGACAGCGATATCACTGACCAGACCTGCTCGGTCAGGGGGGCCAGCAGCACGGTTGGCAACCGAAACAGCGGTTAGGCCGCAACGGAACTTTACTTCTGCCCTCAAGAAGCACACGTGTTTTAAATAGAGTATGAGCTCACGTATTTGACTTCACGTGACTAAACTAGCTACTGCATACCGAATGACGCTCAGTCGCTCTCTCTCCTTCCCCCCTCTCTCTCTCTCTCTGTCTGTCTCTCTCTCTCTCTCTCTCTCTCTCTCTCTCTCTCTCTCTCTCTCTCTCTCTCTCTCTCTCTCTCTCTCTCTCTCTCTCTCTCTCTCTCTCTCTCTCTCTCACACTTCACATTTTTCGTGATAAACTTGCCACTGAGTACTACTGAGCTTGGTTAGCAACCGTTCCCTAGTAAGACGAAAAGCATGGTTGCATGCCGGAACCATTTTACCTTCCAGTCGCGAACATGAAAATTCCATTTGGTATGTGAATGGCCTCGATTCAGGACTAATAATAATTTGAAAGGTCTCCTTCGATAGGCAGCCTATGCTAAGTGACTACCACTATCGCGATGCACGTGAGGAACTAACAGTGAAGGAATATTCAGATACATATGCACCGAGCTCCCACGTTGAGTCAGTGAAAATGCCAGGCCATTTATCAGAAATATGCACGATCTTCCGACTAAAAGCGATGGATGGGAAATCTACTGATAGAATTAAATGAAAAACAGAATGACTTTAAAATTTGAATTACAGTTTCTACCAAGAGCTTTCATATGGTTAGCATTAGTTTGCATTGAGATGCAATCCAACAAGTTGAAGGCCATTTGATTTTAATAACAGTGATAGCTTAGTGACCAGGAAGTAGGAACACATACAAATTCTCATACCGTCCAATGTGTGTTATGTACAAAGTTGTCACTGGCTTTATTTAAAATTTTAAACATCCCAAATGACTTGGAACCCAAAGACAATACATTTATAAAAACCACGAACGTTTCCGTACCACGCCCATATATGGGCGAAAATCATGCATGCACCTCAGTGTTCAGGACCAATCCACCGATAAAAGCTGCATGGATAAATACTCTCCCAACCGGCATTCTGCGAAACCAGAGCGACAGCTCTGATCAGAGCACGTTGGAAGGGAACGAAGACAAGTACATCCGTCTCGCCCAGGGACACTGGCGGATCCAGGGGGGGGGCATTTAGGGCCATGGCCCCCCCCCCAAAGGCCTAAAGTGGCCTGTTTGGCCCCCCCCAAAACGTCAGAAAAATTGCTAAGAAAATACACCTTGATGGAGGTTTTTAGCCACTTGGTGAAGAAAAGCTTTCCACAGCATAATATGGAGGCAATATGGTAGCAGTGAGGGTCAGTCAAAAGTTGCGCGAGCGGAGTTGCCACCTTCAAAAAAAGACTGGTTGGCACGTGTTTATGGCGCGGCAGCTGGTAGTTGGCGGTGTTTCGCGTGGTGTGGCATCACTGGCGGATCCAGGGGGGGGGGGGGCACGGGAGCCTGAGGTGCCCCTGACAGCAGGCCCGTGGTGCCCCTGGACCCTGGCAGGCCTGTGGTGCCTCTGGCGGGCCTAGGGTGCCCCTGCTAGGCTGCTGATGCCCCTGGGACCTGACAGGACTGTGATGCCCCTGACAAGCCTAAAGTGCCCCCAACAGACCCGTGATGCCCCCGACAGGCCCAAGGTGCCCCTGCGTGATGCCGTGATGCCTGCGAGGCCGGTGGTGCCCCTGCGAGGCCGGTGGGGCCTCTGACAGGCCCATGGTGCCCCTGCGAGGCCGGTGGTGTCCCTGCTAGACCGGTGGTGCCCCTGGCAGGCCTGTGATACCCCTGCTAGGCCGCTGGTGCCCCTGGGCCCTGACAGGACTATGGTGCCCCTGACAGGCCCAAGGTGCCCCTGCAAGGCCGGTGGTGCCCCTGTAAGGCCTATGGTACCCCTGCTAGGCCTCTGGTGCCCCTGACAGACCCATGGTGCCCCTGCGAGGCCGGTGGTGCCCCTGGCAGGTCTCTGGTGTCCCTGACAGACCTGGGGTGCCCCTGACAAGCCTGCGGGGCCCCTCACAGGCCCGTGGTGCCCTTGCTAGGCCTGTGGTGCCCCTGGCGGGCTGGTGGTGCCCGGTGCCCCTGCTAGGTCGGTGGTGCCCCTGACAGGCCTGTGGTGCCCCCGGGCACCAAGGGGGTCATGACTCATGTGGCCCCCCTTGGATCTGCCACTGATACGTTATGGCTTATGCAATATGCAATTGCAGGCACTTGGTATCCCTCACTTATCCCTTATTGGGGGCTCTGGCGGGCTCCTGAGGGCCCACGTCTATCTCCGGGAGCCCTAGACGGGCTCCTTTGGGTCCTTTCAGTCCAC